>NC_134651.1:3757500-4057500 GCF_030463565.1 Pelecanus crispus | reverse complement strand
TGGTACTATGAATGTTATATCCTGATTTTTGTGAACTCACATTTTTGTGAACAGCACACTTGGAAGAAGAAATCTCCTGAATTCTTAATTAGCGTAAAGGTATAAATAGCCCCAGACTGCACACTGGGAGCATCATTTATCCGCAGTTCTGCATGATCTTCGTTTTCTCAATTGAAACTAATTTATACCTAACCCAGGAAAAATAAAAAATGTCAAGAAAACCTTTTTTTTCAGCATTTGCTGAAACCAGGCCCCTTGATTCAGAGAGCGTGTTGGTTTAATCCAAATTGCTCCTTATGTAAGCCCAAGTCGTCTAATGAGATAACGAGATATACCACTATGCATTGCTGTGCCCCTGAGGAATCTCATTAAAATTTGGGAACAGCACTATTATTAACCACTTTTTTTCCTGTGAATACATTTTTAAAATTATTTAACAAGATCTATAGCAAACAGAGTAGCATCCATTATTATTTCTCTAAATATTTTACCCAATTTTCTAACTGCCCTAGTTTTGCAATGTCTAGTACAGGAGCAATGAACTCACTGGGGCTCTACAGAAATGCAGAAACTCCTCTGACACAGATTTTTCAGGCCGCCTTTGCAACATGTGGAGAACAGACCTTTTTCCCTACCGCTCTTATCAGTTGTTCATTCCTCTGATGTTTTGGACAAGAGATTGTTGGCTAGTGAAAACAATTTTTATCAGATTAATACATTGCTATGTTAATTGTTCCTCCAGTTCCTGACAGGTGGATATGACTCAAGAAAATACAGAACTGATGCATGATCACACAGAATTGGTTTAATATTTTAAGAAGGAGGCCCAGAGAGGAAAGATGACAGGTGAGGAAGCCAACAGTGTACCATGTCTCTAGAAGTACCTCCCTACACATATTTACACACGCGCATGCATTTGTACAGGCACTGTTGAACTTCAGGCAGGTCACTTATTCTGGCAGCTTGAGAAATAACCACAAACCCCAAGAGAATACAAAGAATGCCACACACTAATGACGAAGAGCAAAACAACAGTAGACACATCTATGAGTAACTTCTTATTCATCACATATATTACTCTGGCTGCTGCACTGGAAGGCACTGAACTTTATCTTTTTGTTACAGTGTTCATTGTCCTACAGCTTACCTATTTTCAAGTTTCTTGAAATAAAGAAAAAAAGAAAAATGGTCACAGCTGCAGAATAGCAAAATTCTACTTCAGCTATAAATAAACTTAGTAGGGGATAAAAATAGGCCACGATGGAGATTCCGGCCTTCCTTCCTTCCAAGTATTCAGCTTGAACCGGTCAACATAGTTTGCCATTACCTAAGAATGAAGTTAAGAAGTGATACTTCTAAACTCTCCAGGAAGGAGCTTGTGCTCCTTTTCATTTTCTTTTGGTGAAAAGTGTTAAGAGTGTTTTGGAAGACTGATTTTTCTTACTGTAAAATTCACTCTTACTGTTTGTGTCTTGAAATACATGATTTAAATGTCTTTTTTCCCCGAAATGTAACAACTAGGAACAAATTCTGTCTAATTGGAACAGAACTGCATTTCATTTGTGACTGTTTTGTGACATTTCTGAAAAGTTAATTTGAACTCAGAAAGCCAATTTACATGCATAAATCCCTGGCAATGTCCTGCTCTAGTGGTTTTTTTTTTATTTTTTTTGTTTTAGCAAAGCATTTTGAAATCTGTCAAAATCCCCATTATTAAAAGTGTATGTAAAGCCTTAACTCCCCCTGGCTTTCACAAATATGTCAGACAAAAAAAAAAAAAAAAAAAGAGAGGAAAAATACAGACTCTTGGCTAGATCCAGGCCCTTTCTTCACACCTGTGGCAAAATTTTAACCGAGCTGAAGACCTTTAAACTGTGGAGAAGGTGTATGTGCATGAGTGACCACATCAAAATGACTGCAGTATACACAGAAATGGCTAATGATTAATATCAGTGAATTACTGCAGTGCAGACTTCAGGTCAGGTGTCCGGTGGGTACACCAGTGACAAGTGGCATTCCTCAGGGATCGGTATTGGGACAGGCACTGTTTAACATCTTTGTCGACAACATGGACAGTGGGATTGAGTGCACCCTCACGAGTTTGCTGATGACACCAAGCTGTGTGGTGCAGTCAACAGGCTGGAGGGAAGCGATGCCATCCAGAGGGACCTTGACAGGCTTCAGAGGTGGACCCGTGCCAACCTCATGAAGTTCAACGAGGCCAAGTGCAAGGTCCTGCACATGGGTTGGGGCAATCCCAAGCACAAATACAGGCTGGGCGGAGAATGGATTGAGAGCAGCCCTGAGGAGAAGGACTTGGGGGTGTCAGCTGATGAGAAGCTCAAAGTGACCCGGCAATGCGCACTTGCAGCCCAGAAAGCCAACTGTATCCTGGGCTGCATTACACACTTTGTTAAGTGTGACCAGCAGGTCGAGGGAGATGATTCTTCTCCTCTACTCCGCTCTCGTGAGACTCTACCTGGAGCAGGGTGTTCAGCTCTGGGGGTCCCAACATAAGAAGGACATGGACCTGTTGGAGCGAGTCCAGAGGAGGACCACGAAGATGATCCAAGGGCTGCAGCACCTCTCCTGTGAAGACAGGCTGAGAGAGTTGGGGTTCTTCAGCACGGAGAAGAGAAGGTTCCGGGGAGGCCTTATAGCAGCCTTCCAGTGCCTGAAGAGGGCCTACCAGAAAGCTGGAGAGGGACTTTTTACAAGGGCGTTTAGTGACAGGACAAGGGGTAATGGCTTTAAACTGAAAGAGGGTAGACTGAGATTAGATAGAAGGAAGAAATTCTTCACTATGAGGGTGGTGAGGCACTGGAACAGGTTGCCCAGAGAAGCTGTGGATGTCCCATCCCTGGAAGTGTTCAGGGCCAGGTTGGATGGGGCTTTGAGCAACCTGGTCTAGTGGAAGGTGTCCCTGCCCATGGCGAGGAGGTTGGAACTAGATGACCTTTAAGGTCCCTTCCAACCCAAACCATTCCATGATTCTATACATGAGGGCTGGTGTAGGCTTAGAGGACTGGTGCTGAAGCTAAACCAGCATCGCTTCATTCATATGTAAGCAAGACACAAAAAACAGTTTTAGATGTCCAATACCCTTAAGTGCAGTATAAACACAGCCAGAGAAATGATGTAGTAGGGGGCTGTAAATAATATCCAGCATACATACTTGTATATACACATACATATCAGTGACATATCAAGGTAGTAATCTGATGTGGACAAAATCTGGAATGAAAATTCCTGAAAAAATGTAAAACATCCCTCTGATGTACAATCAACTCAATGCGCCTTTCAGAAATCTTGTGGGGCTAGAGCAGGTTTGAAATGTGTCCTACGTTTTACAAAAAGGGTGAAAACTTGTTCCTTCTTTTAACACCCCCCATTTCTGAAAATCTAGGTGTTACACTTTTCCCTGAAATACAAAAGCTAAACATCTCTCTCTGCCCCATCCTACAGTGAGATGCATCAAAAAAGAAAGTATTAACATAATTAAAAATAAGCATCCTTCCCATTTCTGTTTATTAAGCCAAAATGTAATTATCAGAGACATGTTGCCTTTGCAAACAGATGAGCCCAGCATTGTAAGCAGCCTGCTTACTAACCGCATATGCATATTTATGTGCCCATTTGTAAACATTTTATTTAGCTGATTTTCAGTCATCAGTTTCTAAGAATTTTAAACACAGTTTAATTAAATTCCATGGACTTACAAACAATTACCACGCACTTATTTTAGAATATTCTCAGCAGCCAAATGTTCAGTGTGTTATTATAATTTTTGGTAATCATAAAGTGTAAATTAATGAGAAGTTAAGATAGAGGGGCTATAACTTATCTCAGAGAAAGTAAAGCGTTAAGTACATTAGTAAATTATTTTATACCAAGTTGAGTAGAACAGCATATTTTGTTATCATTTGGGGAGATTTCCACTCCCACAGCTACTCAAAACAACAAGAACTGGCTTGCTTACTGTGGCTTCACAGGGGTGGTCAATGTTCAGTCCTAAATGATGAAAGTTGAACTCGTGTGGTTGAAGGTATCTCATTAAACAACTAACTCTGGAGCAATACAAGCTAACATGCAAGAAGTGAAGGTTAAGGTGGTAAAAGGCATCCACTGTTCTTTTCTCAACATCCTCCTTGTAAACAACATGCAGCTACAGATAGTCTCTAAAAAAAAAAAAAAAACAATCTAATGAAGGAATACTCAATGAAAATTCAAAACTAAACAAACAGGCCAGAAGAAAAAAAAATAAATGAAAATATATCTGAAGATTAAAATCAAAGAACATAAGAAGTCTGTGAATGCCATCAAGAAGGCTGAACATTCAGTAATGCCTCCTTGTTGCAAACCCATATGGTGCTGCAACAACAGCAGAGAACCCCACTGTGATCTGGGTCCCCTTCCAATGAGGCCCTCTGTCCATGTAGGGACATCTACCAAGCAACGATATTCACTGGCAATGGGGAAAGAAAAGCTCTTCTGTAGGTTTTTTCCAGGTATTAAAAGTGTTTTCCCGCTGCCTTCCAGTGATGTGCTTACACATGTCAGCACTTCAGGTTTTGATGAGGATAACAAGGCCAGTTCTTGCAAGCCATAACATCTGCCCTCCAGGTCTCCTCAGAATAACAGGGTAAAATCACCTTGAACTTCTCACCTCTCAAGTCTAACTCCCTTTACCATTCAACTTGTTACCACTGGCAGAGATGTTCTTAATTTTAAGCATAACTCTTTGGATAATAAAAATTTATGGATTGGGCCTATGTTGGTGTTCCAACTGTGGATTGATTTGAAGCTGCTGTGCAAATTGTGTTCAAATATTTTAAAGCCTGAACGAAGCCTGAACTTGGATGTTTGAGAGTACAATGTACAAGTCTAAAGAACAGACGTGAAGTATATGAATGTGACAGCTCCTTTTCAAAGGGAGCTAGATGTAAACCCCAGACTTGGGAAACCAAAGAGAAGCCCCAGATGGAGCAAATTACTATGCAAGCGAAGGGTATAAGCATTAGACCAATCTTTTCTTTTCAGTGAAGTCAGCAGAGAGATCTCGCAATAGGAGTCTGATGAGATAAGGAATTATGTTTCTCCACGAACAATACAGGCTTGAGAGATACAGGAGAGAGATGAGCAGAAGAGAAGATAAGGGTAAAGACTGAAGCAAAGTTAAAAATTTAAAGAAAACTATTGTCTATTCAGGATTTAACCACACAGGAAATCATAAAGTAGAACTTAGTTTTAATCACCTCAACATTACAAACTGAAACTGTGGATTTTTTTTTTTTTTTTAAAGTAAGGTAGTTTAAAAAGTAATGTTCATGAAACTTCCTGTCTTTCTAAATTACTATGCATGAAGTCACACAGAACTAGCCACCTTGTCCCTCCCTAAAACATCAAATCCCAGTGGCTCACACGCTCTAGGCAATCTTTGATGACACTTTGCAAAGTTTCCACTGTTATTTGTATACCTTAAACATATTGGTCAGTGCTCCATATTTCCATAAATACAATTCCATATGAACTAGGCTGTCTGTGATTTTCTCTGATAGCAGGTCAGATGTTTCTTCTCAGAGCTCCTGGTTTTACAGGTATTTCTGCTAGGCTCTGCAGATGCCACTTCTCTTTTGGTTCACTACTGCCAAGGGAGAGGAGGGCATACATGCCCAGCAGTTTCTGTGAAACTTTGGGTGCTTAATTTATGTGGTCGTAAATGTTTCATGAATATTAATATTTGAAGTTTGATACTGAACTGGTCTTCACAACAGACATACGTTATTAATAGGACAGTTGCCTGGTCAGCATCCTTATCCACTGAATCTATTCCAGTTGTCTAACTTCACTAATTTGATTATAAGAATTATATTGTAGGGCCCTGTTATGTATGATTATGCACCATCCACTGTAACACTTAATTGCTATTAAGACCTCCCTGATGAAACAATAACAATCATATATTCGTATTAGTTACAGATCTTACACTAAAGCATGAAATACTTTGCATGCATCCATCAAAGTCAATCGCAAATAAGAAATATAGATAGAAAGTAATACTAAGACAGCACTTTGAGCTACAATTCATTCTTGCCTGCACACAACATGAGAAAGTTTGATGACATCCATTCCGAACCGGAATGTCATAAAGACAATCACGCAGCAAAGGGAGAGCCAGCACTGGGTCAGTAGGTACTGAAAAATAGATTTGGGAGTTGTGAGCAAAAATGTAACACTAAAACCTGTGAGCATGAATAATAGCGCCCTAAAGAAGGATATAAATACGGAATAGAATAGAAAGCAAAATGATATCAGTAGGACTCTATGAGCAATTTGGGACACTCTAGAAACATAAGGACAAATATCATATTGCCAGAATAAGAACCTGAAGAAGGCCAACATATTACAGACTTAATAAAAAAAATTTTTCAGAAAATGCACCAATATCATTGCCCACAACAGCAAATGAACTAGAAAGAAATACAAGGTCCAATTCACAGACATGGAAATATTGAACTGGGAACAGCATGTAACCTAAAGACAATATTTGGAAAGGGTTGTCATATATTTGAACAAAGAAAAATTAATCTACAAATATGACATATACTTCTAGGTCATTTTTTCTTTTTCCAGGCTGCATAGCTGCTAGCAAATTTCCCCTACAGCTTTGTAAGGGAGGCTCTTCTGCTGTTATATGTATGAAGGAAAACAAAATGATGTTACATTATCCACTGAGAGGGAGACAGGGAAGACCCACAGGACTTCTGAGCTTGCCGCACTGCCCATCACAGGACACTGCCAGGCTCCCCTACTACACATAATGGCTGCTGTAAAGACAGTCCAGACAAAACCTCATTCACCCACTGGGTTTTACAAGGAAACCCTTTTATTTTTCCTACAGCATTGCTGGAGCAGGACTGAGGACCCCAGGCTGGGCTGGTTGGGGTCAGCTGCTTCCCAAAGACTGCAGATGATTCAAACTGGTGGTAGGTAAATATTGCCAGTGAAGAAGGGATTAGGTTTTGGTACTGAGCCTGAGGTTTTCTTCCTTCCCAACAGTAATGCAAATGTTTTCTTTTTAAAAAGGAGTTTATAGCAAGGTGGATATGTTTTAAACCCAAAAAGGTAATGGAAGATGATGGTTTGAATTAAAAATTGGTGACTGTTTTTGAAGTCATCTGCAGTTTCAAAATCAGTAATTTCCAAAAGAATGAGATTGTGATGGACTCAGGGCATCTCTCATTCATTGAGTTGCTGAAAGAATGCAGGAAGAGAAGCCACAGAGCCTTTTCAGCAGCAACCTGCTGCATTCATTCTCCTGAGAATAAGTGTACCGGATTTTGGGAGACACTCTGGGAGAGAGAACACAAGCTGGAAGTTGATGTTCTTAAACTGAAGCAGTGGAGACAGTAGTATTGCCCATGACGGCAAAGAACAGAAATATCAAGATTGGGTTATAATTTTTCAAGCATTGGAGGTTTTGAAAATACATCCAAATACTGTGAACAGGCAAAATTTAAATTCTTTTAGGTGTACACCACCAGGAATAAGATGAAAAAAAGAACGATTCTGAAAAATATATCTGCTGAACTCAGCTCATACTTTCACAAGCAGCTCTTTCATTGTGTCTTACTATTTCATCTGCCTCCTCAACTCTTTCAATTTTAAACTCAGGAGATGACTTAAGCTGTAGATTTACTTGAGCTTGAGCTCTCCTGTCCTCTCCCCACTATGATAAAGCTGTGTCTTCCTCTACCAAGTGAGTAGTCTCATCACACTAGACCTTTCATGGAGAAAAATCTTAGTACAACTAAAGTCTTTTGAAAATATTTAACCCAAAGAGAGAGCAGTTAACCAACAAGAGAGAAACAGATAATAAATGATCATCATAGTACAAGATTTCAGCAAAAGAATATCCAAGAAGATAACAGGATCAGAAAACCAGATCGTGATAGGAATCTGAAACTTAGCATGCTGATTTTGCTAAATATAATCTAAATGCCCCTGAATGCAATAAGATACTGAATGATCAAAGAATCAATGCTGTTCAAAGAATTGACATTGATCAAATACCAAATGAACAACAATTTATTGGTAGGTAAATGTGAAAAAAATCTAAAGAATTCCCCAGTAGATTTCAGCACAACAAGACATGGTATAAATGGGTAATAAATAAGCGACAATGGGAAGGCAAAAGGAAAGACATAGAAAAGACACAAAATGCCTTTTAAAGAAAAGAATGATGGGCAGGTAAAAACGCTATCAAAAACCAGCTGAATAGAAAACCTAAGTATTAGGAATCTGTTACAAGACACAAGCTGAGATAAAGGTCTAAAAGCCTGTTCTGTTCTCCTGCGTGGCTCACACTGCTGTAGTACCTGAGCATCACAAATCTCTCCATGCATCTATTCTCACAACACTCTTTGAAATGGGGTAATACTGCTATTTCGTTTTAAAGAACAGAAAACTGAGGAATGTTATGCTAAGACCAAGCTCCCCAGAGGAGTCCGTGTCTTACTTTCATTGATGCAGCCCAGATGTTCAGCTGAAAATCAAACTGGAAATCTGTGAGAAAACAGGGAACTGGATCTAAGTCCAAGGCTTACTCTTGCTTAACTGAGCAAACCATCACAAAATAACACAAAATTCTTCCCATAGAGGGCACCAGTGCTAGAGCTGGGGAAAGCAGGGTGGTAAGGCAGCGATGTCCCTCAATCAAATTCCTCTCATTGCTAATACTTTTCCAACATTATTGCTCTTTCTCTAAAGAAAAGGTGTAGATGAAAAGAAACTTTCCAATCCACAACAGAGGCGGGACTGGAAGCAACAACATACCAAAATGAGTCTGGGGGCACGCAGTAATCAAGATAAAACCAAAACTCAATCACAAAACACCACAGCGAATGCATATCAAGCCCACTGCTGAATCAAACTTGCTGTTAAGAATTAAACAAAAGAAGAAAAAAAAAACCCTCTCTTTAGCAACAACACTAAAGCCCAATAAAAGCTGCTGGGCTGTCCTTAATGCCACTGAGTAATTTTTCACATTCCTGGATGGCAGCATCTTCTCCTAGAAGCAGTAATTCTCACACCCGTAGAGCTGCTGCTCTCCTGCGCTGGGGGACAATAGCTCTCGCGCACGGCAACCATAAATACGTGATATCTACGCACCAGTGGCAACCACTGATAGATTAGCGTCATGGGCTGTCCTACCCCGCTGGCATCCGTGCCTCTTATGATTTAGATCCATTTACCAGCTGTATCTCCTCATCCCTCATTTGCTGTTATTTCATTAAACAACTATCATATTATTTCCCATCAGCACCCTCCCTCATCCCCACAATGCTCGGGGGATGCTTTGCTATGACTGTAAACGATAATGCCGTAGCCTTTTCGCTCTTCTAGCAATGACTCTGCTTTTACATGGTATGCACCCAGCTCCCTACCCTTCTGCCAAGAGAAACTTGCTGCTTAAATAGTTGTTCCACAGGACAAAAAAAAAAAAGGACAGCACAGGGGAAAAATAATAAAGCATAAATGTACTCTGAGAAACAGGAGGAACAGCTGATTCTGTTCAGCACTGACAGAGTCACTGCCAACAGACTGAAACAGAGAAAATGGAGCTGCATTTAACGGGAGCATTCAGGAAGCAGCATCGCTGGCACTCTCAGACACATTATAACAATAATCTTTTGGATCCAGTTTCCAGCAAAAGCCAGTACTCAGCACAAGAAGTGCCAACGTGTTTTGGAGCGTGTGCAGAGAAAGCCTCCATAATGCTGCACTATCAAGTCTTGCTTGAGTGGCAGGTGGACACCAGAGGGTCCCAGCGCACCTGCAGTTAACAGCTCCTGGTTAAATCTGCGAGGAGGCCATCAGCGAGCAGTCACCAGCACCGCTTCTCAGATTGTTTGCAGTAAACCAAACTTTTCATATAACCACAGCAACAAATAGCTGTCATTATCAGAATAAAGCCCTCACGGAAAACGCACCTTTCTTTTTAAGACAGCATTAAGGCACCTCAGTCTTCCATCGGAGCTCTACCTCTGTCTCGTGCTTGAGCTCTCCAGCAATACTCTGGCACCCTACAACCTCCTGGGCATTTCCACTCCTGAGGCAGAACCTCACAATTCCTCCGCTAAAAAGCTAAGAAAGAAATGCATTACCGTCCATCACCAAAAGGGTATTTTTAGATACCCAGGGGAGACATCCAGCGCTCCGAGTTATCGCTAGAACTTGAGTGGGTTGATGTTTTTCCCTGAATACAGGGCTCGAAACTGGTGAAAGCTCTCACTCAGTGAAGCACTTTGAGCAAGTCGAATAAAATGAAATATTTCTACTGTAGGAATGTCAAAATATTTTATTTCAATCAAACATCTTAACAGAATTGGGTAAACTTGGAATGTAATCGGTGTCTTTAAAATTTCTTGATTTTTCAACTTCCTGCCCCGAGTTGGGAATAAAATACCGAAATTACTGAAGTTTTGCATGGACTAGAAATGCGGTTGCCTCAGCTCTACTGTCTGTTAAAAAGTCTTTCTTATGAAAGACTGCATCATCAGAAGAAAAAGAGCCTGATCCCATCACTCTAATACATCACCCTAATGGACTGGATCATGTGGGAGAGCGCGAGCAGGACAGGCTGCAGCAGCGTGCCTCTTGCCGGCACTATTAGCGCTCGGCCTTATTTCAACTGCGTGCAGCAAACATGAACAGATGGGAGCCCACTTCACAGCTCGGTGTATACAACTTTGGAGATGAATCTGGAAACTCATGTGAATCCTATTAACTCTGTGGCTGCTTCAGCCAAAGTGGCATCTTGCTTTCGTTCACATCAAAATCCCATTGCAGGGGGGAAGGATAGGGAAAAAGCTATTATGACCTGTATGGGACACCTTGCAGTTGATTGAGTACACGAGATAAAACAGATACAAAATTTTATCCTTTAAGCCTCTGACATGGTGAAAAAAGGCAGATCTAAAATTGGCTGTTCCTACACTGAAGAATGGCAAATTCTGCACAAATTCCCAAAGTGAGCCCAGCCTGAAGGCAGAAACACACCTGCATCAATGAAGTACTGGACCTGTTCATTTTGTATAAAGAAATCCACACGAATGCAAAATGCCCTGTAATTTAACGTTATGCACCTTTACACTCCCGGTATGCTTTCCCAACTTTGCAACCATATTTTGTTTATTCTGGTTTCCCAGTGCCGGGGAGTCCTGGCCAGCAAACCTCTCCCTTGTTAAATACATCCACGGAGGGTGCCGAGTTTGAGGGAGTTTGAGATACGTAAAAGTGAAGACAAGGGAAACCTGACCCTTCTCCCCTCAGTCCCTTTTCTGACAAGAGGGTGACAAATACAAACCTTGACTTTGCAAAACAATACCGGTTTAAACCCATTTTCACATTACCTTTGTATTTTTTCCTACCTAACGTGCTACTGGCCATCCTGTAAAAGGGTACTCCAGAATAGTTTTGGGGCAACCCTGTAAGATGATTCCCAAGGGGACAGTTCAGGATACAACAAGTGCTTTGAGCACCCAACGTATCAAACACTCTCAGCTGAGGACGAGTTTTCAGTTGCCAGCAAACTGTTGTGCAAGGGGCCCCCATTCCGCAGGGTGGCTGAGTTCCTACCAGAGCGCTTTGTGTCCCCCACCAAGGAGAGCCTTGTGTCCCCAGCCAAGGAGAGCCTTGTGTCCCCAGCCCTTGCGTCCCACCTACAAGGCTGGGTGGGATTCACAGGGTCCCTTTGCAAGGAGCCTTTGGACGGGTCGTGCCAGGTCTCAGAAACGCTCCGTCAGGCACGGTGCAAGCACAGCCAGAGGAACACTGTTTAGATGGGCAAGATTCGCTCGGTCTAATAAAGAAATGTAAATCTTTACAAAACACCAGGGGATAAACTCTGCTTCTGACTCTTAACCTCCAAAGGAAGAGCTCTGGAGTCCTGATTCAGATCCCTCTTTGTTCTGAGAGGGTGTTTTACTGGGAAATAAAAAAATTGTTGAACCTGGTTTAGAGGGGAAAAAATAACAAATCATTAGGAAAGTAATGCAGAGAGAAAAATAGCAGCTCAGAGAAATCTCATTTGAAAACCTATTTGACTGAGAAAAATTTGTGAGCTCTACATAAATAAATAAAAAAACCACAGGAAGAAATACACCATTAAATCCAGAGCCAGGAAAAAGAACATTTATGAGAAAACAAATTGTAGCTGTATAAAGTTCCACTTTCCTCCGGAAACACATACATGCAAGTAGGCTTTGCATGACAAAGAAAATAAGTGCAGAATCATATACTGAATATACAGTGGATTTGACATCAGTGGTAAAGAGAATCAAATCCATTCCATACAAAATGTATTTCTTCCCATAGGAAAAAGAGTTTGAGTTGCTTTCCCCACCCTTGCTGAAGAGTACTGCTTTCTAGATACAGCCATAAATCCTGTAAGAATCACGTTCTTCAGTCTCATCACAAAACATTTGCGTACAAGGAACCAAACCCAACAGGTTTCTCTCCAGTACTTTTTTTACTCCCTACAAGAGGTAATATTACACACTCCCCAGGGATTCACTATTCTAACCTCAAACACTCCATTCCCACACCAGATTTCCTTCCACTCGTATTCTTCTGATGACTCTGACACTACCAGCAATTGAGAGCGCCAGACTTTTCCACACAACAAACCTGGCTTAATTTAACTGAATGAAGATACATGAATTAATCTGGATTTAGGCTTTTGCAAAGCAGAGCAAGTTCTTACCTCAGATCCAGGAAGGCACATGAAACATTGTACAATGTTTTTCTTAAGATAATTATGTAACTAAGTTAAAGCAAGGGGAAACATGCGATCATTTCTCTAAGTTTTATTAGCTGTAATCTAGAAAGTAACCAAAAAAATAGAAAGGAATACATTGCTTTAAATAAATAAAAAGAATGAAGAGGCAGCTGTAGAAAGCAGGCTATGATTCAGGAAGAACCTCTGCTTGAGATTTAGTGACCAGAATGGGAGTTCTGATTGTTTTCATCTGCCAGTACCATTTTGCTTATCTATTTTCATGGATTTTATAATAACAAGGAACCAGAGGCACACTAATCACTGTACCAGTTTAAACTTCTGATCAATGGCAAATTCAAACTAAATTTATCAAGCAAAATGTTGGCTCTGTTTATCTTATATATACCCAACCTTGAATTATTTTTTAACAGTTTGCTGCTTCTCAGATCTCATATACTACATAAATATTTATAAGTGTAATAAACACTTATTAGAGAAGTCACAGACCAGAAGACGACGTTACCAAAGGTTTTTAAATGGACTGCAAAGCAGAGTGAAACCTCTACCACAGTGCGCTGACTCTGCAGCAGAGCCATTGTAGTTCTCCACCTCTATATCCATCCTGCAAAGACCCATACATACATCTCCAAACACAGATCTGCCATGAAGGCATAAGTTATGGTATCTGCAAACTGATATGTAGTAATACGAAATACAGTCCTGCACAAAGGATTCTTCAGTTTTCATCTCAGATCAAGCAAGCCTCACACGCAGCACATGCAATTTATTGAGCACATGTTCACATTTTGTGATCTAAGTACCACCCTGATCCACTACTGTTGCACCCAAACGAGTATGCAATGCAGCACGCCGTCCATCCCGTCATCACAAGGGATGAACCAGGGAGGTCATCCTCAGCAGGTCCAAAGCTAGAAAAAAGGCAGAGAGGAGATAACCTCATGCACCAATGTAGAAGATACGTCTGCCCACCTGCCTGTCCCCAGGATTTCCTCGCTGCTCGCTGGCTTACTGCCCCATCCCTTCCACGTACTCCTGGTGCTGGTTGCCCAGAAGAGCTGGAAGCACATCTGGGGCATCCCAGCAAGACTAGGCATGCAGCCTCTGTGAACAGGACTTGTGAACTCTTTAGGACTGGGGCTCAAACATCCGCTGACATTTTTTCTTAACAGAAACAAGGTCACAGTAAGTAAAGCTCACTGTGTAAGTAAAGCAAGGCAAACACCCATGACTTGCAAAATTTGTAAATTGGGCTTTAACAAATGCTGGCCCCAAAACACCAGTTCAGGGAAATATTACCTGTTAATCACAGAGGGTCATCTCTCAGGGAAAGGCAGAACAAAACGACTCTTCCTAAACACAACCAAATCCTCCGTCTACAAGACCTTCAGAGCAGAAGTATTTACAGAAACACATTTCCATTTCTTCAGAAGCAGAACTACTAAGTTCTTCAGATCCTGTCTTCCATTGACCCACAGACCCCTGCAGTAATGTTTCTCTATTGTATTTTTTTTATTTTGCACATACGTCTCCACAACAGATAATTATTTTTTCTGCTCCCACAGCACAGAAAAGTCAGAGGGGAAGACCCTCTTCATCAGAATTTTACATCTAAATGTAGTGCAAAGACTTGATTACAAAGACAGCCTGCATCTCCATGTTTTATTCATCCTCATAAACATGATCAGTGTCTTAAAAGTATTTTTTTCTCCATCTCTGTTTCTTAAACTGAAGAAAATACAAAGCTAGCTTGCAAAAACAAGGTCTAGATCACCAGGCAGTTTAGCTCTGCAAAACTCTGAAGTCTTCTGTGCCTAAAATCAGCATACACAATTTTTTAGATTCCCCATGTAATTGCAATAGCTGGTTCTCCCTGACAATTCTTAATTTAAATGTTTTGATCTGATACTTTCTCTAGGTTTTAGAAAAGAAAAAAAAAAAAAAAGCATCAGAAAAAGAGAAGCCTGTTGCCATCACTGTGTATTTTGTCTTCCTGTCCTCGAGCTGTTCTTTCAAGGTGATCATTAACCAGTCCTATAAAATCAACATATTCTTTATTCTTATAGGAAGACAGTTAATAGGTTGCATAAAGTTAACAGTTTCCTCAATTTTCCAGCTGAATTCAAACCTGTTCTAGAGTGATTTGTAGCATAGCATATGATTTCTAGCAGATGCCTGGTTTAGCAGATATTATTAGCTTTGAAACCATGCATAAACTCTCAGAAGGTCAGAGAAGGATAAAAACTGACAGTAAGAGGCTCAAGTAAATGAAGGTAAATACATCAAACAATCTGTTTAACACAGGCACCACATGAGTCAGTAGTGTCACTGCTGCTCTGCAGAGAAAGTTAAATCTAGACAGGAAAATACTGATTTTTGAAAGTCAAGGGCAGCAAATTTTGTTTAGATGAAAGAAAAGGGAAAGGAAGAAAAACAAGGCAATAAAGCAATTGGCAGTCATTACAGCAAATTCTGCAAAATGGCAGCAAACGTGCAGAGCACTCCCATCTCCGAGACCCTCACCTCAGGAATCCCAGTACTTCTGCCCATGGAATAAACGCATCTGTAGCGGTAACTCAAAAAATTCATCATTAAAATTAGCTGCTGTGACATACTACAGGCATAAATAACCCCCACTTCCCATGCCAGAGCTCCTTGTTGAGGCTTTGCTAATACAGGGATTAAGACTCAAATATCTCCTGCTCATTAAGTCTGCAAGTTTAAAAAAAAAAAAAAAAAACACACCACCAAAAAAACCCTACACAAACAAATGTATCTATTACCTAATGTATTCAAAATCGGAGCTATTTCCATAAAGGCTAGAATGGCCTATGCAAAACTCTTTGAATCTACAGCTGAAGGTTGAGGTCCAAAGCCACAGCGTGACCGTCTCAGTTGGTCCAGGAGCACACGAGGTGTCACCCCTCGCTCTGCCCTGCCTTTTGGCCGCTGTCCTTGTCAAGCAAGAGCAGACGCTCTGTAGTGCATTCTCCTGTAAATCCAGTCAATTTTTATTAAAAAAAAAACCAAAACCACAGATGTGATGCTAAGAGTTTTAACTCATGTGGATGCTACTCATTTTGTATAATTTCTATAAGATTTTAGGTCTTTAGAGAAGAAACTGCTTATAATTGTACTTGTGCATGCTCTAGCAGGGTTGAACTTCAAATTGCTATGCCTGTCCCTAGGTATTACCTCAAGTCTACTAGCAGTAGCAAGTAACTTTAATCTTCACTAGAAGTACTTTCTGGAGAGTCAGGAATTGTTTAGAGTATTTTCTTGCAAGTAGCCTTCAGTTTAGGGTAACACAATACTTACAGTGAACTCGGATACCATCTGGCTCCTAGAAAAAGGGAGCCTTGATTGCTCATACACAGTTAATTGGCATAGAAAGGGCAGCTTTACACATACATACATAGTCCAAATTGTGGATGAGTTACTATGCAAAGAACACAGTAGAAGTCTTTTCTATATAGCGATCTGACTTCCCATACAGACAACAAAGAAATAACTACCTTTAGGCTCATACCTTCCTTCAAATTTTTTTCCTATCACTTTGAACAGTGTTGTTGAGTCCACTATAAAGAATATGCCACAAAGCTTGTACATTATTCTCTTCCATCAACAAGTCCTTTATGCCAACACATATTGTAAAGAAACGGGAGGACGAAAAACATACCGCTGCTTCAGCGACACAATGTCTTTCTAAGCTCAGGCTAAAAGTCACACCTGAACAGGAGATAGGATGCAGTGAAAACTGAAAATCCCACTTTACTTTGAAAAGTAAAAACTAAACAAAGAAAAACCTAGATGAAGCATACTTTCTATCGGCAAAATACTTGTATTTATTCCATTGTTAATACATAAAAAGGGATTTATTTGCTATATTTGAATTTGATTTCAGAACATTAAAAGCAAACTACACTGAATAATTTAAGCTTTAATGTATTTTCCTGAATGGAACATGCTCTCATGAGAGGCAAGTGAAAGAATCGGTTTACATTGCTCAAATGGACAGTAGTAAAAGAAGATTTCCCTAAACACAACACATCAATAAAATTTACAATCTCTGGCTTTATATAAACCACTATAAATCTGGTTTTCATATTTTGGCTAATGTAAAACTCTTGTAGCTGAGCCATAATGGCATTCAATTCTTATGCCTGAATAATTTGAAGCATTGGAAGGAAAGAAAAAGCGTCTAACATGGGTGGAGAAAGGAAAGATTTCAAATAATCAAAACTAGGAAAGAATGATAAACCAGTTCTCTGATACTTCAAAAGAAATTCTGAATGTAGTACAAAGAGGCTGCAGGCTCTTCAAATTTAATCAGTAGCATCAGCATGAATGCTGAAATATTGTAGCTGTATTTCAGAGATGAGGACAATAATATTCTTCTTGGGTTCTCACCATATGCAAACCAAAGCCACAATTTACACATACAAAGGCCTATTAATCTGAAATTGCACAAATTCTGGCTTCTGTAGTCTTTATGCAATACTAAAGGTGCACCAGTGCAAGAGATGAATTTTACTTGTAAGGACTAGAGAAGCAATAAAGAAGATTCAGTCAAAGAAAAGAAAATCCTTCACCCTGATTAGCAAGTCAGATGTTTGGTAAAGCTGTCATGATGGGAGAGAGAGAGTTAAAAGCATCAGTGACTCTCCATTAGAAGTTTGTGGGTTCTCAGGTTTAATTTGCCAAACGCCAGAATTCAGGAGCAGGGCAGATCCCACATTTTTAATGTGCAAGACATAATGTATCTCATACCTTGATTAGCGTGGTTTGATTTAGGAATTAAAGCATTCAGATATGCCATTATTACAAATGACATAATTGATTTAAAATATTAAGGACATTAGTTCATTTATGGCTTATACTGAAGCAAAAGTGCATTCCGCTGTTTGGACAAAGAGTCAAGGGAGAGCAGCAAGGCAGCTGTCACAAAACCCACCTTGCTTGGTCCAAGACACTACTGGAGTCCAACCAAATTAGCAGCAAGCGGTCGAAGAAGAGGCAAAAGCCAGCACAAATTGACGAGCCCTAGATCAAATGTCCTGAAGCTCCCTGCAGGGCATCTGCTCAGAAAGGGCTGGCGGAAATGTCATTTCCCTCATTAGAATAAAATGATTCTCTTTTAAAAGTGTTGAAAAAGGGCAGAAAGGTAGGGGGTTTCTCCATGCACACCGATAGCCATACGCGGCCTGGATTTCCTGCCACCAAAAGTAAATGAGGGAGGTGAGAAACAGCCTTTGTAGCTAGCAAATATCACACATGCACGGCTGGCTCTGCCTCCGAAGGAGCAACCAACGCCAGTTAACGCAGAGTCAACAAGACAGCACCCAATTTTGTCGTGCAGGAGGCTAAACAGCAAATTTAAAATTACAAAGCAAGAAATTCCTTGCAGAAGTAAATAGCTTGGAACCTATCAGCTGCATGTGTGTTTAGGGATGGCTGAAGGAAATGTTATTACTCATCAGCTGTAGCTCTGAGGACATTAAACTATAGCAGTTATGTACCTAATCTGCACAGGTGCTTTACTAAATCCTACAAATGCCTCACTCAATCATCTATTGTGTAAATATCTTTAAGATACCTAAGCCCCAAACTATTACAGGACGATTTCTTCCCAGGAGTAATTGAATCTTGCATGTATTGATGAAAACCACAGAGAGAAAATACAACAAAACCAGCAATTACTAAAAGAAAAAGCAGATTATTTTTAACAGTCAACAAGTTCTTATCTTCCCTCCCATATATTCGCTACTGGAAATTCAGAATATCCTGAGGTTAAGTCAGGATTCAAAGTCCTTTTCACTCCTGTCACAAGAACTCAGTTTTTCTTCCAGACAAATCAAAAGGACATAAATTCACAGGGGAGGTTCCCTCTCTCATCTTTTTTTCTTTTATTTATTTTTAATTCTTTCTTTCAAGTAGCTTTTTGGTATTGTTTCTTGAAACATCCATTATCCTTCAAGTCTAAAAACCCTATGAAAATTTCTCAACCTTCTGATATATTATTAATAACTGCAGTTCCTCCAATGTGAAAGAGTGGAAAAATCAGAGAGGTCTTTTAAATAGATGAAATACAGGTACGTACAGAACAGTAACAGAAGTGTCACTTGAGGAAAAGCTAGTGTTAAGTGTGTTCGCTATTTTATTTTTACAATTCCTATTTTGACCTTTTTGGGATACAAGCACTCTTAGGGATCTCTCATTGTTCCTGTGTAAAGAAATTATGGAATTTTTACTTTGCTGATTTCAAACCAGACAGATTAAGAAGAGCATGTTGTTCTTTCTATCCATGTCTGACTCTCTATCTATATCGCCTCTTTGGGCCAAAATTGCTCTTGAAAATCAAGCACAAATTCAGATATGCCTATTCTGATTTAACTGCATCAGTTTAATCAAAACTTCATAAATTTGGCTAAGTTGGAGTCAGCGGTGGCTGCATGCACACACTTTCTAACTATTTTGGTATTTAAATATTCAGTAAAATTCCTGACAGTCCGCTTAACCAGAAGCAGGCCTTGAAAAACAAATAGTCCTTGCATGTTTTGAGTGAAGATACACAGCCATCAAGTACAAAATGGTGGCATTACATTAAACGGTGGCTTTTTTTCTCATACCAGAGTATGAACAGCATAATATGAAAAGATACCTCAATGCATTTTTGACATGTAGCCTATCTTGTGAATGGGATGTCTAAATTTCAAAGCAATTGAATATGAAACTTGTAAACTAAAGTGGTATAAATACAAATCTCTACTACATGTAGATCAGTCTGCACCCAATCTGACCCATTTCTTCTAGAAAGCTGTCATCTAGAGAAGAGACAGAATCTCCTTCTCAATGCAAAAACACACTCAAGACTCGTTATAACAGCAGCCAAAACTCTCATACACAATGTGTATTGTCAGAATTTTTCCTGTAATATATAATTTAAAAGAGCCCTGCTTAAAGTTGCACTTTCCATGAAATTATTAGTCTTACTTAGACTACCCAACTATTATTACTTACATAGACTACCCAATTATGCATGAGGAGGTAATTTTTGTATTTTTGGAAATGTACGCATTCATAATTCTATTTAAAAAGGCAAACGCAATTTCATTTCAAATCATACCGGGTATGGATAAATCTATAACCAGACAGGCTGCTCTGCACCTACACTAACGACATCTGCCTGCACTTCACATTCTGCTTAGGAAACGCCCTTTAGGTTTATTGTGCTTCGTTTCATTTTTCAACTTACCTAATCAGTTTATTTGCTAAACACAGGATGCCACGGTACCAGCTCTGAGCTCTGATTAGCTGATGCACGTTATTTGCCAGATGCTACGCTGCAAACGTCAGTACATCCCTCTCCTCTCTGCTGGGCTTCTCTGTTTAACAGCGTTCAAGCTGTTTGCCAGCAAGAAACTGCTTCATTCTTCCTCCTGCAGCCCACACAAAACCCGCCCAACATTTGCACGAAAGGAGGAAAAAGAGAAAAGAAAATAAATTTTTCAAACTGCTGAAGGAAATCAAGTGTGTGAATGTCAAAGCAGAGACACAAGCAACATGTTTATTAACAGTTGTCCATCCTATTCTCTCCTCTCACCATTTCAACTTTTAATTGCCCATGTTTGCAAAAAGACCTTTTCATACAGTTTTCAGAGGCTACAGCTATACATTTTTCAAGCCCATTCAATAGCCGAAAACTCACAGAGCAAATCCGGATATTTAGGAAAGCTGTGGCATATTAACCGAGATCCTGTGCTGCAGTTGCGTATTCCTCCTGTGTCTGCAAAGGCCAAAAACTAGTTTTCACTCTGTTTATATTTGGACCGGCAGCCAAGCAGCGTTATCTCCATTCATACCCCCTTCAGGCAAATAAATGTGGATGCATATGTATTTAATCATACTTATCCATATTTTTAATAGTGTTATTTTCTGTTTCACATCACAACCATAATGTTAAGCCACATTTTAGATGCTCTTACACATTTTCCTGGGACCACAACACACCAAAAATGTCCCAAGGAAAAGCTGGTTTTCTCTGACCAGGGCACCGCCTCCTGCTCTGTCCTCTCAACCTTTTCACTTCTCTTGATAACTAATAAAAATCTCAGTTTTACGACAGCTCTCTGATTCCTGACAGTCTATGAGCCTGTCTGTCTTCAAGGATAAAAAAGGGGTAGATTTTTTATGTTTGTTGTTTGCTTTCACTTTTACCTTAAGGTGCTTAAAATACATTCTCCCAAGGTAAATGCAGAGCGTCTGCTGGCCCCTTTGGTTTTACCTTGAAGAAGGCTTGAGGTAGCTTTGCCCCCAGTATAATTGCAGGATCTTTAATGTGCTTTTACTTTTGAACAGATACGAAAGAGAGAACTACCCTAAAGGCACGAGAAACAAATGTGAATCTTTTTAGCTGTTGAAACAATCTCTTTCTATGCTTCCTAATCATAAAGCTTTCAAATTCAGTGCCAGCCAACACAGCTAAAGCAAACTGAGCATTACTATGCAGCTGTTATTTACTCATTTATTTTAATAAATGACAATGATGGTAATGGCCATAACTCCACGAACCACCACACAAAAGCAGCTTGTCACCAAAAACTGCGTGTGCTGAACTGCCATGAACCGTGCTGCAGTGCAGTTTGGTTGGGTTTTTTTTTTTTTTTAAAAAAAAAGCATTTACAAACAAATCTTTTTGTTACTCGTATTGTTCTAGAAGTGATTATGATAGTGACCAAGAACATGGACTCACTGAAGTTTGGAAAGCTATAGAGATGAAAATGTAAGAGCAAAGTAAGAGCAGATTTTGTGTTATTACACAAACTAAATGAGATCAGCAATGATAAATTCCCCCTTGGAGGAGAAGCGGAAATACGAGCTCGAACAATAGTAACTCTGAGCTTACAGAGAAGATATGCCAGAACATAGTGAAGTGGGAAATAAGGAAATTGTGATTGAGGTCACCTCTACTTAACCTTCCCTGGGCAGGAAAATGCAGGTAAAACAGAAAGCTGTTAAAAAGCAGGACAGGATCAAATGAAAAGTGATTCCACTTAATAAAGTTGCCTAAAGGTCAATGTTTATGGCAAAAATAAATCAAATGGGAAAAAAAGGAAGGTTTTCAAATGAGGTCAGCTATATTGAAAACATGAAAAAAGAGACTGCAGTTACACTGAATGTTGCATTTTGTCTTCTACCCAGAACAAAAGCTCTGACGCTATCCTTATCCTTTGGACGCGTGCGGCGGAGAACATGGGAATGGCTGGTGGCACCAGGGAGTTCCTACGCTTCAGCCTGGGAGGGTTTTGCACCAGCAAGTACCTCCACTGTGTTCTTCAGTTGTGTTGTCTCCAGACCAAGAATTTTAAACACTATTAGGCTACATCATTGCTTTTAGCCCCAGACCTTAACAGTATATCAAAATAAGTAAAAAACACATGCTCTCCTTATTTTTTTTTTTTTTTTGAGCATAAATGAGGTTGTTACGAAGACTGGGGAGTTTTTGGTATCAATCTAGGACATTTAAAACAGTTTTGCATGTGTTTAAAGAAAGTTGGATGACTCATAGTAGTAAAGTCGCTACAGGGCCAACTGTTACTGACATTACTAAATATAAGTGCATGGGTAAGGGTTTGCAGGATCAAAGATGCAGAACATATTAGTCTTCGTTCCAGGAGACGATGTATTCCTGATAGAAAGGATATTCAAGTCTTGAGAGAAATCATCACAAGCAGTTTAAGCAGAAGGATTATTGGGATGGTTTAGTTTTTTAAAAAATGGATATGGTAGAATAAAAAAAAAAATAGCTGCAAGCATCCACCTTAATCTCTGTTTCCACGGAAAAATTACTATTACATTCAAAGTCCAAATCAAATCCAAATTTTGGTATGCCGGTTAAAAAACATGCAATCATCTCTGAATCCATCAACTGTTCTTCTCTCAATTCCCTATGCAATTGTGTCAACCTGTGTCGTTGCCTTGCATTGGT
Source organism: Pelecanus crispus (assembly GCF_030463565.1). Lineage (NCBI taxonomy): Eukaryota > Metazoa > Chordata > Aves > Pelecaniformes > Pelecanidae > Pelecanus > Pelecanus crispus. Next base: position 4,034,713 of record NC_134651.1, on the reverse strand, counting down.
ATATTTAAGAGTAAGTCGTAGTCTTATTTCTGGTTTTGTTTAACTGTATAATGCCACATTGTTTAAAAAAATATGATAGCAATTCATTAAATGGCAAGCAGCTTCATTTTGAAAGTGGGTTTTATAGCATGATATTACATTGGACTGCAAAGATAGATTAGCTTGAAATTTGTTCTGTAATTAATTCCCTGGAGAGAAATCTATTTGCATGCAAAAAGAAGGAGACTTTAATTAATGGCCAAATATATTTAAATTGATATATCAGCTACTCACAGACAATTGTAGCTTCATTCCTTATTGAAATCCAACACAGCACTGACTAGCTTTTTTACAATGTGAAACAAAGCTATAGAATAGCTCTTCTGTAAGTAAAGAAAAGAATAATCCTCTTGTTTGGATTTCAGTAACTCACTAGATATGGAATAATTGGGATTGTTATCAGTTACACTGAAAATATTAGAAGTTTTCTTTAATTATACAGAAATGTTAGTGGGGAAACACCAGTGGATTTTGCTGAATTACCAAGTTAGACGAACCCTTCTGAATACCTCTGAGGAACCATCTTATTATTTTCAGTCACAAAAGAAGGGCATATTTTAACAATAAATGCTAAAGACACAAAATTAATGGAAGGTGAAAATCACATAGGTGGACTTGAACTGTCCAGCAATGGGGCTGCTAAACACAAGGAATCAGCCATCCAGCTAGCGACTCTTCTCATCTCTCGCTGTATTTTGTACACAGTCTAATTTGGTAGGGATGTCCTGAGAAGGTCCATAAGACAGATAAGGAACATTCCATGTGAGACTCCACTGAAAGGTGGTATTAATAGGATGCCTAGGAATTTTAAAACCTTATGGTTTAGGACTGACAAGTGTGGCATTTGAGGATGTCAAAAATCTGAAGTCCCTTCCAACCTGAATGACACTACAAGTACATAGAGGCTTACCTAGATGCTTAAATTCCTAAAAGAATCCAAGTGAACGCACTGTACAACACTTCTCACACTGCTCTGAACCAGAGCTCTCAGCTAAGATAGCAAGTGCATCCTTTAAAGGTAAAAATTGGTGTGGAGAAGTTTTTTCTGGCACTGTCTATGCTCATGGCTGAGAAAATACAGTATTTCATTCCCCTGGGGTGTCAGCCTGACTCCTTTGGGAAACCTTCTTTTCACTGAAATAAAAGAAAAGCATAACCTGAAACACTGCAAGATTTCTATGACCATAATAAATCTCTTCCATCTACTAAAATTGCTCTGGGTCAACAGGAACCAGGTTATATTCCACTTCAGCATGGTACTTCAGCCATCATAGATCCTAATATTTAAATATCTCTAAATCATGCACCATCATGCATAGTTATCTATAAATCAGTGTCATAATGCCAGCTATCAGAAAGATAACACTGTCTCACAGTTCTATAAAAATTATCCGTGTTTTCTGATGGCTTGTGTTAGGGAAGTTGCAAACACATTTTTTATGCTTAACTGTGTGTATGTACACACATACAATAAACTTATCTCCACTGTATCACCAGGAGACCAAATATCTGGGTTTGTTCGCTTTGTTAAAGAGAGACAATGACTAAACAAAGTGCATTATAGTCATAAACACATAGAAATTCTATTTAAGGATGTAGAAATACAGACTTCTTTTCAAGAAAGAAGTATGAAGGGACCCTGCTTGAGCTCCTTGGAAAATCCCAAACATCATGTCAAGTCAGATTATCAGGTTGCTTTTATGAAGTGCTACGCAAATGCTGTCACTTCCATTAGTTGGTGTATATAACAGATGGGTGACTGGCTTCTTGGACAATTAAAAGTATTGATTTGATTCTAATATTCAGGAAAAAACCTGATAGCGAAGTCAAATGTGAAGTTGGGTAGAACAGTCACAGGCATCAAGCAATGAAAACTATGGGTTAAATGGAAAAGGCCAGTTTTGTATGGTGTCATCCTTCAGTCAACTTTCCATACATATTATACAGAATTTAAATTATTGCCACACACATACCTATCTTGCGAGCAGCGTCGATGAAATTGATGTTTATCACTAAACGCAAGGCAGCAGATAAAAGAACTTATATTTTTAAATTAAAGCAGAAAATTACTTGACATTGCCTTAATGTTTACACAATGAGATCGCACATTGTTCAGAATCAAGCTTACAGCTACGACGAGCACATAACGAATCAGATTAGGGTAACAAACTCACTCAAAGCACTGAAGCAGAAAAAAGCTCAGTTTGAAATTCACATTCCCTATGGCATCTTCATGAGGAATGTGTTCCCAAGATTGTTGTATTCTTACAAAAACCTGAAAGAGTTCTCATGTCCAGTGGATGTCGTCTTCCCTGAAAGACATTACTTTTCCCTTGCCATGTACCAAGATGACATGAAAGACGCTACAGCTCATGTCGGGTAGTACCTGTCAGTTTGTAAGAGAGGAGACTTTCAAATGAGTTAGAAAAAATTAGCTGTAAGAGTTTGAATTTTTGCTATACAAGATCTCGCCACTCTGACTTTTTATTATTTCTGGGAATATTGCAGCATGAATAAGCCTGCTGGAATATAAAAGGTGTGAAACTTAAACAGTATAGTAGTGCATACATTTATTTTTAAAGAATTTTAATACCAGCCGGTAAGACCTTTGAAACAAAATCTTCTTCCTTTATAGTTACACAAAATGATTAAAATTTGAAAAGAAGAATCTTAAAGAGATCCGTTCAGTTCTGTTTTTCCACGAGGATTCCCGCTGCGGAGGGTACGTTGTGCTACACGCCAGCAGACCAGCTAAAACAAGAGCCCAAACGCCATCAATATTTATATATCTAGCACTAACACCACTAACAAGAATGGCAGTAGTAAAATATAAATCAAGACCAGTGTTTAGCCAGTAACTGTGAAAAACAGATTTGTTACCAGCATAGCTCAGCAACTACACGAAGTCAACGCGGTAGGAGTCGATGTCGCACGGGCAGATCCCTCAGCCGCAACGAGCCCGCGGTTGCTTCCTCCCTGGACAGAGTGAGGTAGTGCTCCTGGAGGGTGCTCTGAGCTATGGCTGATGTAGCAAAAAGATCCGATCTGCAGAGGGGCTGGGAGAAATAAAGCTCTGACTGAAACAGCTTTGTTGTGCCCTCCTTCCACCCAGGATCTCTCAAGAAAGTACCTGTCTCCGTAGTGTTGGGTGACAGGCGGCTGCTTCTCTCCAAAATCAAAGTAAACCCAAAGCACAAGCCTGGGAGCATCCATAAAGTCTTGATGTTGATGTTCTACCGATTTAATTGCCACACATCACCATTTCAAGTAGAACCCGGTCAGTCCATTTCAGCAATAAAAAAGCATTAGAAAAAAACCTCACACAAACCAAAGTAGTGTCTCTACAGACAGCACAAGCTGCTATTATAGACAGTCTCTTCTGCAACATGCCACAAATTCTGTTTAAAGAATAACATCTATTTTCTTCAGACAACAGAGTCCAATATATTTAAAGAGGTAGCACACAGGAACTAAATTATATACTTAAATATTTCACAGAGCTTCCGTACGTCTCTCTTTTGTCAACAGAAGATAGGTGGCTTTCCAGAGAATATTCATTCAGTCCATCACTTGAAATGTCTCTTTTTAATAATTAACACAAATACTTAACTTTCAAAGATGTGAGCATGTCATTACTTGTCACATAAATTGTAGATTTAGATACGTGCAGAGGTGTATTTGAACGCTGCTGCTGAGCAACTTTCAGCCTTCATGAATAAGACATAGGACCTTTCATATTTCATTAGACATATGCATACTTTCTATAGTTATGAAAGAAAAGTACGCAGCGTCTATTTCTAAAGTAAATGTTCACTTTGAACAGAACTTTAAGCGAACTGTACTGAGGCAACAAAGCCCATGGTCTCAGTCCAGAGGTCCTCATTCACAGACATCTTCTCATATTAATCATCCAAATGAATAAGGTCTTTTTTGGTGTTAACATAGGCTGAGGGATAGAGTTAGGGTTATCTGGAGGCAGAAGCAAACCATGCCCACCTGTCTGCTACTAAATCAATTGACAATTAAAATAGTTAGATCCGGGTAGAAGATGCAAGTATGCCATTTTTCTCATTTATATTTCCTGTAACATAAACTACAGAATTAGTATATGCTGGCATGTTAACATTATACTAGATTGACTTTAATTTGTTCACATTAACGCACTTCGCATCTACGTCTCCCTCCCGTTCTCCAGGGAGTCGTTTCCCACCTTACACTTGAGTGGATGAGCTTGATGGGAAAAGGTTCACTCCCATTACACAGCGCCTGCAAAATGCAGTGGTGTGGACGCAGTGCGAGTTCCTCGGCTCCTGTCCATCTTCCCCTGCAGCTCCTGGCTGCCCACCTGAATCTGCCTACAGCTGTATTTATACATCCTCTGCTGCTCCAGGGGGGCTTTTTATTTGTTTGATATCTCTGTGTTTACAAGCTGGCATATGGCCACCCTTCACTCTTCCAGCTTTTGCTAAATGAGAAAAATCTTTCCGCGGTTGCACCAGTGCTTCCACCTATAGACTGCTGTTGGGTTAGATTTCCTTAGAGAATTGGCATTTCCAGTCTTATATGGAGAATGCTACCAGAATTCAGGCACCTATAGAATATTATCTAAAGAGAGGAGACTCAAAGCACATCCATACCCTGTACCAGGGACCGCTCATGGCACAGGAATTCCAGAAGGAGCACTTGGGAAGGACAGAAACAGGATTTTCAGGAATCTTTCCATTGACCTATCAGTATCATTTCTTTATCAGCAAACAGTAAGATACCATAAGTTCAGATATGTAGAAACAGTGCTATGGACCAAATTCTCTCACTAAACGTGTTTGAGGAGGGTGGGAGAAAGGAGGTGGCTACTCCAGGGCAGCTGTGGTTTGCACCCATGGAGGGAGCACCGCCAGAGCTCACTCAGCACCCTGGGAGGTCACCTCAGCCTGGTATCCGCACTGGCATCACCAAGACACATGGCCCCATTTTCCCTGAAGGATCACATCCCGGTTCTCACTTCACTATTCTTCCCAGAAAAGCTGCTTGCTTGCATTTTGCCCCTTACTTATGAACTATCTAACAGGCATTTGGTAACCTTTAATTAGAAAAATCCCAGAACAGAGAGCTAGGCAGCAACTTTTCCTCAAGGGACACCTGCCCTGATGATTGCACAGTAAAAGAAGTGCAAAGCTGCAAGAATGCAATCATTCACAAGGAAAGCGTTTTAAGCCAAAAAGATATGAATGCATTTTTGGTTTGATATCATTAAATGACAAGGCAATTTTGAATGTGAATTGTGAATCATCCTTGCATGGTCCTTCTGACTTAAATTCTCTTTCATTTAGGCAGTATTCATTAAAAGCAAGTGAGTCATTAGGTACGGTCCAGCTTTCAGGCAGAAGACGACAGTGGAAATTCCCCACTGCAGCTCATATCCTCAGGATCAAAAGGAAGAATCTGCTTCCCAGGTTAACTCAACACTGAAGAGAATTTTTTTTTTTTGTGCAATTAGCAGATGATAAATTGCTACTGATCTGTGAAGATGCAGAAGAGAAAGGTCAATTATAATAATTGACAGTAGTTATAAATTAAAACTAGTTTATAGTCTTAGCTATCCAATCAAAGCTTAAAATTGAGTGGCAATACCATTTGCTAATATATGAACAGGGAAATGATCATTTATCTGCATGATTTACCCGCATCAGTGCAATCGGCCTGTCTAGTCCATGCTCCACCTATTTTATCCTAAAAAAGTATTCCTCAATTCTCTCAGTCACCTCCTTTCTAATCTAAACCGCGTGGCTCTATAGACGCTGTGTAGGCAGCATACTCAACGTGCCATCTGCACAAGTACCTCTGTGTTTTGGGGTCTGAGACCAATCGTCCGCGTCTTCGCAATGTAGAGACAGCTTCCTACCTCCTGAAGGTAGCAGTACAACACGCAGTGTGCGCAACCACAGCAATTTGCTACTTTTTCATTCAATACTTCAACAAAAGTTTCCTTACACTTTAAAAACAAATGTAAAGATTTTATGTTTGGGGTTTTGTTTTTTTTTTTTTTGGGGGGGGGGTTGTTGGGTTGTTTTTTTTTTTTTCCTTAAGACAAAGATTGGGGTTTTTTTAGACTTGGGCAAGGAACCAAGACATAGGTTTCAGCTTATGTCCAACTGTCACGCCACTATCAACGAACAGGTCACTCCTCTTCACCCAGCTGCAATAGTGCAGTCCCACCTCTCCCATCAGAAGATGGGTAGCACAGGAAAAGACTGGCCATGCCAGGGTACCACAGTTATCATGCACTTTATGCTTTTCAGACAATACCTCCCCATTAAAGTAAAGATCTCGAACACAAAAGGGTTGTCAAATCACGTCCAGCTCCTTTTGAAATTCCAGTCCAAGCAAATTAAGTGCTAAGTCTGTACTTGCTGTACATCATGTATAATAGGACAGTAAATTTCTTTCCAGAATTATATAATCGATGGTGGAAGGTATGAATGAAAATAATGCAAAAATGTGAAAAGGAGACATTGGAGAAGAGACAGAAATATTGAGGAAGAGGAAACTGCAGAAAAAAAACTCAGATGGATAACCAAGGGGGAAAGGGTTGATCTATTGTGAAGAACCTATAAACTAATTTCTCCTGAGGTGAATGACAAGTCTTAATCATATTGGTTCAGGCTGAATTCAACAGTATCAGTACACATAGACTGTGCTATCACACACTAATGTCATTAAATTAATAGATCCGTTTCACTAAAACTGCTTACTGCTTTGAAAAGTTGTATTGATCATCTAAAGGATATTAAAAGCAGCGGGAGACAAATGACAAAGTATGAAGCGAGACCCTTAAAAGCAGAGTTTATTCCCAGGCAGTACCACAGCTAGAAATAAGATATGGGAATGGGTTTATTCCATCGCCTACACATGCGTGCCTAGTGCCGTACTAACTTCACCAGGATAGCAGGTCCTACTCCAGAAGGCAGCAGGGCTTCTAGAAGTGCTGTTAGACATGCCAGCCCAGTGCGGGCATTTTGGACAACTCAAATAGTTCTAGATGCATCCAGGTTACCCATTCTCAGTAAAACAACATCTGTAACTCCAACAGTTTCTCTGAATTAGGAATAGGCACACTGATTCTTCTCCTTTTTATTGTCACGTAGATTAAAAAAAAGAAACAACACACACAAAAAAAACCCACTAGTAAAAAAAGAAACTGTATTCACATACAGAAACAGCCTATGTATTGCTAAGCCTTCAGTAGCCTCAGTTTGTATGGTTTTAAATCAACAGTCAATGCATAGCCCAATAAAATGCCCAAAGTTCCGGAGGGTAAGAATGGAAGACAATACTGAAAATATAATAGCTAAAACAGACAAAAAAACACCTCTAGAAGCAGTAGACATTTTTAAAAATATGCATCTGAACCATGTGGTAGTCAGCTTAATACACATATCTCTTAAATTGTACATGGAAACAATCTTTAGCCCAGTATAAAATAACACCTCGGTGTACATACACTTCACATATTCTGCCTTGTGGGTGAAAACCCTTCCACACACATACAGCTTGGCTATTCCCGTCTGATGTAGCCTAAGAATAGAGTATCCGGTGAAGTCAAGCATAGGATCAGTGTTGAGTTTTTACATTGCAACACACGGAGATGTTCTCATATTGAAAAGAACAACGATATTTCAATTGGTACAGAGTGGTATTTTCCTCTACATTTTTTTTAAAGAGCATAGAGTGTGTAATTCTGTCATACATCAACAGAAGGAAGTACAACTTCCTCTTTCAGTTAAAATGTCAAAATAGCATAAAACCCATACCTTCCATATCAGCACATGAAAAATTCAAACCAAAATATTCCAACTACAAAAAAAAAAGAAGTCTTCTAGATTCTTAGAAGCATGTAAAGCAGATCTGAAAAGTCTGTTTTCCACATGCAGCCTCACATGCACTTGTTAGGCCCTCCAGCTGCCAATACTCAGGTCTTTGACTTAGTACTTTGCTCTTAAGAGACAGCAGCCAGATGGCCAAAATTGAATATCCCTCCCAGCTGGCCAATGTGAATGCATGTACCTGCTACCCAGCTGGCCAGCCAGCCTACAGATAGCTTCAGGCTGGCCAGCCAGAAAACATATGCTGCCTTTCGCTGAGCTAGTGGACCAGCTAGCAGAAACCTAGGAGGAAAGCATGAGACAGCAGTGAAAAGATGTCTTTTTATTCTAGAACATTAAAAGGCACCCCTGCTCGCTTGGGCTACATACTCTTGCTGAAGGCTCTCGATACACGAAAGGATGCATAATCTGCCTGTGCTCTGGTACATTTTATCATTCTATGGTTGGGCTGGATGATCTTAAAGGTCTTTTCCAACCTAAATGAGTCTATGATTCTATGATCATGCGCAAGTGTAAGCAAGGTGGGTCAGAAACTGTTAGGCAGAGAAGCCAAAGAGCTGGTGAAATGCTTCTCCCCAGCATTCATGCTCTCCGAGATACTTGCTCAGCCAGAAACCAAGTCCCTGTCATTACAGCTCACAGTTGACAGGGTATTCCAATTAGCACAGTGAAATCTAACTCAAAGACATCAATATATATCTCATAATCTTAAAGTGCCATGAAGACAGAGCCATAGAGTCACTTGAGGATCAGAATTACAGTTTTAGCCCAAATTCCACAGAAAAAAAAAATTAGGGCAGGGCAATATTTCAAATTGACACAAGTAGCTTGCACATATCTGCTTCCAGATGGACTCTACTCCAGAAAAACCTCATAGCTTCAGGCTGTGCTTAATTTGGCCCTACTATGTAGGGGGGTGTTAGACACACCCGATGAATAAGGTCCGTAACAGCCACATGCTGAGTAGTGGGTTACTAAACTGGTTAATAGAAAATGCTAAAGAGAAATGCATCTCCTAACAGTTTTGAGAGGGATTTCTTATCTTTCAGGAAGCCGATATCAGTTGCATCAAAACCTGTATGTGTAGAAATGCATCTTGGTTTCACCTTTCTTCATTACCAAGCACACAACTCAGGGAGGCTCCACCTTCTGCTCTCAGTGTGGCCAGCTGAAGCCATCAAGCACAAACAGAAAGAGCTATACAGGAGCCATCCTCTGGTGCTGGGGATACAGCTGCTCCTGCCATAAGGAAAACAAATTTTTCCCCACATCTGTGGCTGCCATTTGGTCCCTATTACTCATTTGTTTCCCTCTCCACACCAGCATAACACACACAGTTTGCGCAGTTCACGTGACAGAGAGAAGCATTTTATTCAGAGAAAAAGGAAGAAGTTATCAGGCTCTTGGGGAAGAAATCAAGGGATGTGTGCAGTGATAGGTGGACATGCAGGACCTCACCCTGCATTAAGGATGATAGCGCAAGGGCAGGGCAGACCACAGAGGAGATAAAGAGAAGTGAGTCCAAGAGGGACCTCTGAATATCAGCTGTCTTTGACAGGAGGTACCAGGCAGTTTGGGGACAGCCAAGATTTCAACAACTGGCTTCACCAAATCAGTCTAAGCTGCTGAAAGACGGGGCTAGAGAAATTCTGAGCAGCAACATTAGCGGTTTACCGCAGGAGGAGCAAAAGGCAGCTTGGGCTAGCGCACCCCTCCGAGGTGGCACCCCCACGGGCTAAGCGTGCTCCAGCCCCACTGATTGCCCTACCACTGGTACAGCAGCTGCAGGTTTGCTGCATGCTCGGCAAAGGCACCTTTGCAGACAGCGGAATTGCATGGGGAAAAGCAATGGAAAAAGCGGGGTGTGAAGGGAGAACACACCAAAGCCTGTAAATTGTATTTATCCAACACGATCTGCTTAGTTCAGTTAAGAGGAGGTGGACCAACTCCATTTACACCGACTGAGACACAGTCCCTATAACGTCATTGCACGGGGGGGATCAGAGATGCTGGTGCACTCAAGACCAGGCAGGGAGCTAAAGGCCACCAGCCACCTGCCTGAAGAGCTTCGAGCACAGGTAGGTATGTTTGTAATTAAATATTGCACTAAATATTGCTCTAAAGAGAGGAGCTGCGTATCCAGTATCATCCGAAAGTATGAGGCAAGTCCTTAAGAGCACCCCAATAATTCATACTCAAAGTTTGAACTGATAATTCCTTTAGTTTTATTGCCCATAGTTCATTTTTCTCACATTGCTAATACCATTCTTAGGGAAGGGCCAAGCAGGTATATATTGCCAAGCTATGTAAACGTAGAAAATACAACAGGATTCAGAAAGTAATAAAAGAAAGATTTCCTTTATCATTTTTTTTCTATAGGAAAAAAAAATCTTAAAACATATTTAAAAACAGACAAATTATTCCATGAATAGCATCTGATCCACACTTACTCAATTATGAATCAATTAAGATTCACAGACTCACTCCCTCCCTTTTAAGGTTGTTTTCCAGAATTATCGGTATTTTCCATATAAGTACCTCATAAATAGTAAGGGTAGAAATTTACCTGGCAAGTTATTCAAATAAGAACTTAGTTACCATACTAAATAAGATATTATTCAGCAAATTAGAAAATAACTAGAGTCACCACTCTTATCTTAATATTCCTAATACACATATAACACAGGGGCTGTAGAGTGCAGCAGAAATTTGTATCTCCACTTGCACTGGTTTTGGCTGGGACAGAGTTCATTTTCTTCGCAGTAGCTAGCATGGGGCTACAGTTTGGATTTGTGCTGCCAACAGCGCTGATCACCCAGGGATGTTTTGGTTCCTGCTGAGCAGCGCTGACCCAGAGCCAAGGCCTTTTCTGCTCCCCACCCCACCCCACAGCGAGCAGGCTGGGGGGCACGAGGAGCTGGGAGGGGACCCGGCCGGGACAGCTGAGCCCAGCTGCCCCAAGGGATGTCCCACACCCCATGGCCTCATGCTCAGCACACAGAGCTGGGGGGAGAAGGAAGGGGGGGACGTTGGGAGCGACGGCGTTTGTCTGCCCAAGTCAGCGTCAGGCGTGATGGAGCCCGGCTTTCCTGGGGATGGCTGAGCACCTGCCTGCCCACGGGAAGCAGGGAAGGAATTCCTTGGTTTGCTTTGCTTGCGTGCGCAGCTTTTGCTTTCCCTATTCAACTGTCTTTATCTCAGCCCACGAGTTTGCTCACTTTTACCCTTCCGATTCTCTCCCCCATCCCATTGTGGGGGGAGTGAGCAAGCAGCCGTGTGGGGCTGAGTTGCTGACTGGGATTAAACCACGACACCACTTAATGCAAAAGAAATATCTTTACAAGTTTTCCTCTTTCCTTGTTCACCATGTAAAGCATAAGAGTTCTGGTTAATAAGCAGTATGTATTCATAACATAGTGAGATGCAATGAGGCACAAGCCATGCAACTGAAGATCTGAGTTGCAAAAATGCTGTTAATAAGAGATTACCTCTTTATGTTGGAGAAAACACCTGAATTACATCTATGTATTTAATTTATAGGTAAAAAATTCACTATAAATTCAACAAGTGTATAGGGATTGTAAACTTTTAATTAATACACGATGTTTCAGACATTGAAAAAGATGGAGGAGACAAGACAGACAAAAAACTTGAACAATGTTTTCTACACATTTCTGAAGTAATTAAGTACTGAGACACTTGGAGCAAGCCTATGTAAATATTTTGGGGGCTTTTATTTGTTTCACCAAATACCTGTTACTTAAAAAAAAAAAAAACAACTTGGTTCAGTTTGGCACAACTTTGTTTTTCAAAGTTTTTGGACCCCAAGTCCAAAATTTACTACCAATTTACTACCTAATACCAGACCGTCATTACAGTCTGCCAGGAAATGAGTTATAAGGTATTTCATCATCTCTTCCTTCAAGGGCAACGCTCCCTGCCAGAGCCCGTTCTTACTCCCTTGCCTTTCATGTCACTGCCCTATGCAAATCACAGGTAATTAATTCCCTTAGTTAAATCCTCTGCAATTCCTGCAAAAAAGAGTCCTCAAAGAAACAATTTAGGAACTGATCATGTAACAGGAGCCTATTTGCCAACACGTTTCTTCAGCCCTACTAAAACCAGCAGAGCACCCAGGAGCTGAGGGCATCGTAAATCCAGCTATGTGAACGGCTCCCTCCATCCCTGCGCCTTCCAATCTCACAACCGATCACTGCAATTTCAATTTGGTGATAAGGTCTTTCTTTACAGGTGATTTGCATGCGGCAAAGGTGCCCAACTTGGCAAGAAGCAGGCAGGAAGGCAATGAGCCCGCGGTGCCAGTGAAGGCTGGAAGCTCGCACCCTCCACAGAAACTAATCTCTGCTTCTTCTAACTGTGCCCATAGGGAAGGAATTCAATGGCGCATATGTCGCTGCATTTATACCAAAAGTCCAGGTTGGCTTCATTTTACACTACTGCACAGTTCAATAACACCTAATAAATTGCCAGATGTACGGACGTCCTCCTTCCTACATACTTCACAGTCAGGTACGTACTTTAAAACGCAAAGAAACCCAAATATTTCAAAGGCATTTAAGTTTTAACATCCAAAAGTATTACTCTACCCCAGATGTTAATGTTTTATTTAGTAACGTCTCTAGACTTTTCCAGATATTTCATGGTAAAAAGGTTTCAATATATAGCTGCATACATGTTGCTAGTAATTAGGTATACATAGCTACTACCATATTAAAATGAAAGATTGTAATTAAACAAATGCATTTCAGCCCTAAGGAAACTAAAGTACTGTGTAGATAGACAACAGGAAAAACAAAATACCGGCAGCCCCTTTTGCAGATGGGCACTAGTATTTTACCAGTTTCTGTAAAATGCTTTGGAGACTCTCAGCAATATTACTGTTACCCTCCTCTTTTTGTCTCGGCTGGTAGCATTATCACATCGCTTTTCTCATCCCCAAGTTTCTTTTCCCATTTGCCATTAATCTTCCACCTGTCCCCTCTCTGATGCAGCCACGTACCTCTGACCTCTCTCCAGACAGCATCTGAACTCCTGCAGCCTCTTGCCTGGACCCCAAAGCCACCAGAGACCCTCTCATATTCTGCTTTTCCTCTTGACACCACTGAAACCGCTACCACCAACGCTGACATCTTCCGTGGCAAGGCTTAGAAGAACCAGCCTCAGCCTTCATTGGTAGACCTTGGGCATTATTCTCTCTTGGGCATTTGGAGTCAGTGACTCCCTCATGCCTTTGTCATCTCAGCACTGAATCAAAACACAGGACAGACCCCTAAATTCAGGGCATACAAGACAATTTCTGCTAGGTAGTGACAATCTACTTTGGAAGGGCTGTTTCAGGGATTTTACCCTTTCTCTTCAGGTGATTCTGGAAAGCCTGCTAAGATCACGTTACATTTTTATTACTTTACAGAGGTATTTAACCACAAATATTTAACACACAACATGTAACTATATAAATATTGCATACCAGAGTATATAGTGCAAAATTTCAACCTGACATGAACCTTTCTGCAGAGCCACCATTTAAATTCCGGGTTGTTGTCATGAATTCATTGACTTTTCAAGAAGGTATTAATGGTCCAGCCTCTTGATTTTTCACTTTTCAGCTCTGTTGCCTCTCAGCCTTGTAAGCCTATTACCGGATTGCTTCAAAACCTGTTTACCTCTGAAGCCTAAAATTCCCAACTGTCAGACAAAAACAACATTTAGTAATTAATTTAAACCCAGACAAGACACCTGTCAAGGCAAAGGTCAGAGTATAGAGTATGTTTAATGTTCATATTCTGGTATTATCAGAAACAAAGTACAGGTGGTGTTAATTTGAGGCTATCAGTCTAGATATACCATTTGATGAAGACTATGTCAGGCACAGCTTCTGAACATTTTCTCCCACTCCGCAGAAAACAGTGGGCTTTCACCCAACGGGAAATACCTTGTTCGATATATTGGCATACAGACGAGGGCACAACCTAAAATACCATTTTCTTCTGTTATTTTTACCAATAACACTCATATTTGGCAAAAAAAAAAAAATCAAAACGCTATGGCTTTACAGTGTTTCTAGTCTCTGAAAGAATTCACTTTCACCAGTTCCCCTATTTTAAGCAATTCCAACAAAGCGTAGCACTAGCAGCCATCAGAAGAACATGCAGGGCCACCCCTCTGGATTTTGTAGCACTCACCTGAATTTCACTCTCCATCCTTTGGAATTTCAAGGCTGGAAAAATATGGCAATTTACCTGCAACTGTCCTGAACAGCACATGACAGCACCATATATTAGCTCTGTGCTTGACATTCTTTATGGCTTCCTGCAACCTGTTACAACCGAGAAGCTGCTGAGTTTGCTGCTCTGGTCTGTTATACCACACGGTATCACTGTTCAGTTGTTTACTATGAGCTCATGCTAAATAGCGATACAATTAGTTTTGACTTGCTTGGCTCCAGACCAGAGCGAAGCAGAGCAGGGCTCGTGGGCAGGCGCTGCCTCAGCTGCCAGGTGGTCGCTCTGAGCTGTCGCCTGCCCTTTCCCAGCTGCAATGTGCATTTGACCATGTCCTAACGTTAAACTCAACTTGGGAAAGTAGTTTGGTCAAGGCCAGACAAAAACAACTTTATTTCCCACCCAGTACTGCATGGAATAAACCTGCTTCTAACAGTTGCAAGTGTAGCTTTGGCAAAGAGCTTATCTGAGAAAACACAGTGTTACACTGTGTTCTTCTACAGTGCCAACCTCTCGCTCCCATACATTTGGAGAGGCATAAATGAAAACATTGGGGTCCACTTTAAACACATATTAAGACTCCAGTCAGTATTTACTTTAAACTATTTTTTTCTATGTTGGAAAAAAACCCTTGTTATGTAACTTATCATTATGACCTTATTAATGACCTTAATTATGACCTTATTAAATGACTTCGTGATATTATATTTGCTTAAATGATCAGTTTCTTAAGTGAGAGACTGACTGATAAGTCTCCCTGCATCCATCAGGCAACCTTCCTCCATGGTGACGCTGCCAGGGAGGGAATAGAACTACACACGTACCGCCTCCAGCACATGCAGAAGCAATTGAGAAATTACACTGATCCGTTCAGATTTTAGGAAAGCTACAATAGTGCTTATAACATCTCTCATATTTGCCAAAAGATCATTTAAGGAAAATATCCAACACCAGAGGTTGCCCACATTCAACTTATTTCCTTAACAGGAAAGATTTATCTTTGGTTAATTCAGATGATGACCTCATTTACTAAATATCTATGGGTTTTCTCTCAGGATGTGATTCTGAAGACATGAAGGCAATTGCATTAAAAAAGCCTCGAGCACCTGGCAGGATCTGGTCCTACTCACAGGAGGTTGCTCTTTCAAGCTGAGGGACATTCACCATCCATCATCTCGGTTCTTTCCTCTGCACCTGTCAACAAGTTCAACCTTCTGCCCATTTACTTTGGTGACAAATTGAGTTGCTACGGGCATTTTGGAAAGCAGGCAGGGTCTTCAGAGTAGAGCAGGACCTTTCAAGTGACTGCATTTTTGGATGCTCAGCTAAATTCAGTTTGAGTTTTTCTTGCTATGTAATAGACTCTTAAGTTTTCTGCCAGAGGAGTCACTCTTTGATTAATAACACAAGAAAAACAGATACTGGCATGAGCAGGACAACTAAATGTTGACCTTAAAGGATATTTTCATTTGTGTAACAAGTCTCTTTACCTAAGAAAGTTTAATTCATTTAGGAGTAATTTTCAAAATCACCATTTCTCCAACCATTGCAAGTACTATCCCAGAAAAGAGAAGGTATTTTTCTATTCAGATACCTGAAAGGAGATACAATCCAGAGTCAAAAGCGCTTTTTTTTCTTTTTTTTTTTTTTGGCCTTTGCCACGATCACAGGAGCTTTCCCAACGAAGTCAACACTGACACGCCCAGTGTCACCTCGCAGTCTTGCCCAGAGTCTCATAATGCTTTAGGCTGGATGGGACCTTTGTCTGGTTACCCTGTCCAAGCAGGACTGGGGTAGGTCCAGGGGCTCAAGGCCTTGTCCAAGCAGGTTTTGAATACCTCCGTGCAACCTTCCCAACACATGCCAGGTGGCTACCACCTCCACAAGAGGCAAAGCTGCAATCACAGCTCCTCTTCCCAGTCTTTAAAGGAAGTTTCCTTCGTTTTTTCCTCTTGACCTGCAGATGTGGCTGCAGGAAATACCCCTCTCGGTGGCCACCCACCTCATTTTGGCCAATAAGTTCTCAACTGCGCTTTGGGAAATGACCAAAGGCTTTAATCCAAAAACATCATCAAGAGAGTACATATAAAACAAGCAATGTAAGTAAACACAAGACCTGAAAGATCCACTCCTGGAAGTGTAAACAAGCAGCAGTATGATCACACGATGCTTTGAGCTGTTTTGCAGGGAACAACCTCTTGTTACATGAGCCACCACATCAAATCATTAGAAAATTGGGCTACTTTGATAGATTTTTCACACTGAAAATGCTTAACTGAAATGAAAGCAGCTTTAAGAACCACAGCGTGTGATGATTCTCCTTTGCAGAAGAGGTTGGTCTTCTGAAGGTCTCGCAGCAACACAAGGTTTGAAGGCCAACAGGGTAAAGCTTTTTAAAACTACAGGAACAGGTTGGAGAAGGAAAACAGACATTTTAATTTCCTTTTATCATCTATATATTAAAAACCTGTGTGATCTAGCAAGCCCCTACATGCTCATAAGCAGGCACATGCATGCCCTGTAAGCCTGCTCAGTGACCTTTGTTCAAGTTTGGGAATATTTCTTATTAGTTATGTATATTTATCTCAATCTATGGGAAGCCATTACACATGTATATGGGTATTTTCATGTAGGGACTCTACCCTTCTCACAGTTTCATATATATATTTTATTGTACTGTTTACTGCAAAACTAGATATTATTTCCATCCTAGTTCACTGTTTACTTTATGTATATGGGTAGGCATTACAATGATGTTAATCTGGATTTTCATTAAAAATAAAAACGTTCCCATTTCTAAACGAACTTTACCTACACAAGAAATATGCTCATCTGCAAATCTACCAGAAGTAGGGGAGAGAAGGATAAGGCAAGACTCAATCTTATTTTTCATGAAAGATTTAGATTTGCACTGCATTTCATATTCAGAAGGTCCTGTGAAATCCTACCAGCACTCAATGCTAGTAAGGAGAGGAGCAGTGGAGAAAGTGTAAGATGAGACTGGGCTCTGAAAATATGAACATCAAAATCAAATACTCCTATATAGAGAAAGCAATACTTCAAGGATGACAAAGAAGAATCTTCAGAAGCCATCAAATTGCAGGATCCTTTGCTTTGCAAAATTATGCCTACCAAAAAAAAAAAAATCATACTTTGTTCAAAGATGATTTTACCCACAGAAGATCATCCCCCTGGCACCAAGAATGAAAAAGATTGGTTCTCCAACCACAGCAGAGCTTGAAAACTGGAAGGGCAAACTAAATCCTTTTGTTTTGTCAAAACGAAAAAGCACAAAGATTTATAAATCATAGGGTTAAGAAGGAAGTTAGCAGTTCTGCATTTACAGGCATGCTTGCTGTTAAGATAGGTTGGTATCCAAATACTGAGCCCTTTGGAAACACAAGCACTGATTTTTCCATATTAAAAGAAAGCTTCCCCCACCTCTCTTTTTTTTTTTTTAAATCTGGTTCTGCCACAGAATAATAAAAAAGATAAATTATTTATGAAATAACCTGGCCTGTCTGGGAAAGGGAATAGAGTTTTATTATGAGATAATTTTATTAAATGCAAAAATATGTAGAAAAACGTGCAACATTTTGGACTTCACTTACTATTTTCTCACTCAGACTTTCCCCACGTGCATTTTTCTGTGCTAGAATATCTGGTAGTGGGGCTTTATAAGTTCATGTTCCCTTATCACTGCAGGAGAGGCAACATGCAAAGGCTTCAGATTCACGCAGCTAAGAACACACAGCAACATTGTCAGAAGTGCCTCAATACAGAATCATAAAATCGTTAGGTTGGAAAAGACCTCTAAGTTCATCAAATCTGACCATTAATATGGTGCATCATTTCTTATTTTGAAACCAATTCTGAAGTCAGTATTGAAAAAATCTTTCAATAAAAGATTCTGTTGAGGCACTAACTTATTAATGAAATTAAATAATGATATTCTATTAATCTCTCAATGTTTTGATTAATTGTATACCTGGTTAATTGCATATTTAATGATTGATCTAAATATGTAATAGCATGTTTGAAAAGATGAAAATGTATTTTCCTGTCTCCATCAAACTTACAGAAAATACATTACTGCCAATGAAGCATTTCCACACCGTCTTCTATTTTCCACGTTAGTTAAAAGTTCTTAGCTAGTTTTACCTATTTTTATCCTGAAAATGAAGAACATATATTTTATCCGCATCTTGATCTGAACTATTTTTGCATCTAACATGGCACATAGGAAAATATTTTATTACCATGTGTCCTAACTAGCAATATCAGTACTGCCTTACTGCCTCAGAGAAAACATGCCATCCTTTCTGGTCTTTTAAATGTAGCTGTTCAAAGGCTGTGTGTTACATCTGTTAGGCACTGCTTTGAAAGGCAACCTCCCTTTTCATCAATGCAATTTCACCCCTGAAATCAATTGTAAGTACTCCACACCAACTACTGATATCTAGCTACCAATTTGTGCCTGCACTTGTAACCTCATGAGGGGCTACCAGTGGCTCCGAGCTGTCGGCATGGCAGGGCTCGTGCTAGCTACGTGCATACACATGCACAAGTGTATTTCCATGGATACATATAGATACAAACAATAAAATATTATGAGTGTTCTGAATTATTCTCTCTTGGATGGAATTTAGACTCGTTTTGGTATATAAAGTGCTAAAAATCACAGGAATGTAAAAGACAAATTAGTATTCCTTTGATCCATGCAGCAGTTTTAATGGACTGCCTTATTTCCACAAAATGAGACCAATTATTTTCTCAGATACCTTTCATCATCATCTACACAAGCTAATAAATTCCTGCTTACCAGCTAAACCATCCATTCATCAGCCATTCGTTTACCACAGCTTCTGAAGGACTGTCTATCTATTTTTATTTGAAACTATGATTTCTATTTTCAATGGCCATCATTTGTTTTAGACATTTTCCTTTAAGGCAGTTATTTCAATTTGGTATTGGAAGTAAAATGTTAACATTCAATAGACCTTTTCTAAACGGGTAATTTATGCTGCAGTATTCAGTATATAAACCTGTAGAGGAGCTGAAGAACAAGTCATTTATATAAATTGGAAAAGTTTAGACTGCTGTTAGCAGGTGGCTTTAGAGCAAATAAAACTAAAATATTTCTTTGGTTTTTTTTTTTTTTTTAAAGACCACCTTCTGGAATTCATGGAAATAATCAAGAGACTTGATTTAAAAAATGATAAAAGATGTAATCTTACAAACTCTCTACATTGTGAACTCAGGGTGAAGTCAAGAAGGTCTGAGTGAACAAGACTATGGGCTTACAGGATAAAGTTGATAAAAAAAAAAAGGTGATAATTAGTCTGTTGCAACATTTGTCCAGAAAACATCTTCACAAGATTTAGCTGTCTGCTGACCTGTGGAAGTTCTTGGATTGTTTTCTTCTCACTTTTCAAGCCTATGCTAAAATCCTCAGGGAATAGATAGCATGCAACACCATTACATCTACATTCAGAAAGCATTCGTGTCACGCGCTTCTGAGATGATCCTTCAGCAAGGCACATTCGGCTCTGATTTACCAGTGCAGTCACAAAATCCTCAAACTACATCTACACAGACCAGAGTTGACATGCATACAAATATTTCTGTTATCAGTCCATGGTTTGGAAACATACCTGGAGCTGGGTGAGTTTAAGGGGAGTAAATTGGGCATAATTAGCATTAGAAATACTGTTAGGTCATGCTAACATCAGGCAATTATCCTTTTTAACAGCTGCTAAGTAGTGTTAATTGGCTGCTATGGACTACAGTTTTCCAGGTTTTCCAGAGCAATGCCTATATATACAGACAGCAATTAAGCAAAATGTACTAGGTGACATAAGAAATAACGGAAATGTCAAAAAGACAGTTTTCAAATGAGGGGCTTGAATTAAGATTTCAGATAACTGTTGTAGGACTAATTTGGTTTTGCCAGCTGAGCCACACTGATGTTAAGCCCTTCCCTGTTGCACATCACAGAATACCTAAGGATAGCCAGCAGATCCCGGTATCCCATGCATCTGTCAACTCCGACACGTATTTGTATGAAAATTTGTGAGTACAAACAAAAATCCATCTGCTGAAGACAGAAAGCTACCACATTTTGTTTCAACTGCTGAAGTTTCTACAATAACAGCTAGCAAAACCAGATAAAACCACAGCCAAAGGTTATTGCCCGTGGTAGGTTTTCAATTCAGCCAATTCCCATGGAGTTTACTCCACCTCTGGTAATCCGGTTCCTAAATAATGCACTGCGGCGGAACATTTGCTGCTGCATGCAGCAACATAATCAACAAGTCCGCATGGACTTTTGGGCAGGGCTGTCAGAACGACAACCACGCTGTTGGCACTTGACTCATTCTATCAGGATCTCGGCCACCTCTATGGATCAAAAACTTATGATGTGGGAGCTTACTAGGCATCACTAAAGTACTTGTTACATGCCAGAAATCCCTGAAATATTTTTGCAAGTTCCCAAATTATATATATAGTTCTCCCTAGCCCCAAACTTTCACTCTAACAGATATTTAGACAGCAGATGCAAAATCATGGTCTGGCCAAACGTGTAAAACCAAACAGACCAAGCTTGGTTAAGGCTTTCTGAAACTCCAGAAATCAAGAACAACTTGAACGTTTTTATAAAGACCGAAAATGTGTTGCAGAGCAGGGAAACCTTCTACAGAAATAAGAAAGGAGCAGGAGGAGCTCGACTCTAAAAACCCCATTTTTCTGAGTCATTTAAGGTAATTTCAGTACAATCAGCATTTCTGTTGTGATTCTGACACAGTAAATTAATCCCTCTAAAGCCCAAATGAAATAACATACACAGAAATAATATCACTCTACTTAAATTAGTATCAGGAGGATTTTTTAATCCTTTATTTTGTAGACCTTATGAATCATTATTTGCCTTACGGTGTGCAACCCCCTTCTTACATGCAATACCTCCCTGTTAGTGCTACTGAAAACCGGCGTGCTGCTGACTGACGTCAAGGTGACCACGAGAGCAAGTATATGAAGACCTAAAGGTAGAGACTCCTCAACTTTAATCAGATATTTCAGGAACCTAAAATGTAAATTGAAATCTTCCTTCATAAACTCATTTTTATCAGTTTGGTTTTGTCTAAGACTGTTAAAAAATAGCCACACACGTTCAGCCTTAGTGCCACCTAGCCCAAGCTTTCATCTCAAACAGTGGCCATAGATGGTATCAAAAAACCAAAGGAAGCATAACAGCGCTAGTATTTACAACATGTCCCCCAACAGTCTCACAAGCTTAAACTATTTTCAGATTTTCATCTACTATACAGATAACTAACAACCATACTGATTACTGTAAATTCAAACTGAGTCCTTTTTCTGTCTGTGTGTTTTCTCTAAGCATTCGTTCTGGGATATAATATAGAGTTCCTTCTCTTCAAAACTCAGTAATTGGGTGACTTAGATATATCCTCACTAATTTTATTTGAGCCAACAGGAAAATCACTAACAGCTTTAGTATTGTTTGATGAAATACAAGGAGGGGTTTTTACGTCACGTTACAAAGTTAACTTTCTGATTTATTACGAAGAAAAATGCCCAGTAGAGAAAGTAATCTATGTGTCCAGAGATGAGCTTTGCAGTCAAATTTTCTAATTACAAGTTATTCCTCCATAATTTCTGCTGAGCCAGTACCCACTTACAAATATTTGTAGCAGATATCCCAACATGTTGCTCATAAGCTACTTTTTCAATTACTGAAGCTTGTGTGATTTTCTTCCCAAGCAGCCACAAGCTGATTTTTAAGCAGTACTATTTGGAAGCAGGTAGGATGAGCACAGCCACAAATAAAGCAGCAATAAGAGACTGTGTATCTTCATCTTTGGTCCATACGTCTCTGATTTATGACGGAGCGACATGATTTAATGTAATGTGAAAGTTGAAGTGTAGTATCCAGACAATAAAGCTTTATTCATTTCACTGTACCCTTACATATAATACAGTAACAATCACTGTAGACTTTAAATCACCTTTTCACGGAGCAATCTCAATACAACAAGCAGATTGGTCTATGACTGATGTCATACACAGCAGGAATTCCTCATGAGGACACTCTTAATACCTGAGTGAACATATTTTGTTGAAAATAAGCCTTTCAAGCCTGACTAATTTGGTCAGGATGCCATTTGAGTAAAGCACTCTATTTTGTTCCCCTGTAGTTATATTTCTCCTCACATTTTGCTTTCTACCCTTGTTTCTAAAAAGGCTTTCCATCACCAAGAAATCTGCATGAACATCTTCACCTTTGCTGGTCATTTCTGTAACCCTTCAGTAAGGTTTCATAGAGACGAATGATTTGTGCAAGGGAAATGTTTTATTCATGTTTGAAAATGACCCAGATGAAACCTAAAATAATAATTCACTCTATTTTTGAGAAAAAAAGGCTATGTCTTGGTTTTAACTGTAAAGTTTTTTAATAATTGCTAGTGACAAATCATTTCTTGCTGGAACCTATTTATACCTTATCTATAGACAGAGTTGGACTCAAATGCCAGCATTTTAATACCCGTGAAGGTGTTAGAAAAGACATTTTTAAGCTTTATACTGAAGCCTTCACTCTACATGAATCTACACGTACATAAAGCACGTAAAAGGATTGACAGTTTCTCCAGCATAAAATGAGTGATTACTGATGTTGGTAGGCACACAAATGTTTAAGTGGCACCTGCCAGACTGGTTCAAGGAAGGACCTCCAGAATTCAAAACATGAGAAGTGCTTAAAACTGATTTTGTTTCCATTCAGCCCATTATCTTATCCAGCTTATTATGTGCCCATACAACTGCCCGGTATCTGGAAAGCCCAAATATCCCCCACGCCCTTGAAGCAGAACTAGAATATAGCCATACAATGTTAACAACATGCCTCTTCCTGCTCATGACCTCTGTTAAACATATGCACCACACTCGAGAGCGATGCTAAGTAGGAAAACAACATTTCTTCCCGTATTACTAGTGGAAGAACTTAACTGGAGTTCTCAAAACTGTCTTCCTCTTAATAACAAACATTCACAGCTTCTATGTGCATAATATGCAAGTCCTTTCCTAGACCTAAAAAATTCAGGTTAGCCAAATTGCTGTTTTTTTCCTCAAGGTGACTTGATCAAAATTGAAAACAATACTCTAGATAGTGAAAGAGGAAATTAAAATCACATTTTAAATTACAGTGGCATTCTGTTTTCCAAGTTTCTCTTAAAATTGCCATTTTGTTTAACTATAACTAAACTAGATAAAAGGTACCAATGCAAAATTTTACAGGATTTGGATTCAAGCTTTCCAGAGCATCCTGAAAGGAAGTCAAGCAGGGAATTTGAAGTTCAAACTAATATCCAGTTATTGTAGATGGATCTAAACTGTGATCTAGGATTATTGAGTTTTTTCCCCAAAAAACTCCTCATACTTTAATAATTACTTTGGCATAAAAACACATAAAACACACAAAAGTCAAGACCACAGGTAAACAGAGTACCCTCCTAAAACCATTTACTAAGATAATATTTACAGGAGAGCTGGGCACTTTAAGATGCAACTGTATTGGTAAAATGGGGTAAAAATGTATAGAAAAAAAAGTCACTCTCCCTCCACTTCTCTCCCAAAGGAAACCAAAATGTCAAGACAGCTTTTGTCTCAGGAAGGTAAGACTGCTGCTTGTATTATGATAAAGAACTGCACTTCTGGAGGTCCTGCAGTCCTGGAGGTAGAGCCACAGGAGGACCCACACCTAGGGAAAAACTGTAATAGTTTTGGGAACAGATCAAATTTAATCATAGAATCATAGAATCGTTTAGGTTGGAAAGGACCTTTAAGATCATCCAGTCCAACCATTAACCTACACTACCAAGTCCACTCTAAGCCAATCAAGGGTAGACTAGACTAAACCATGTCCCCAAGTGCCACATCTACCCATTTTTTGAACACTTAAGCTTATATTGCTGTTGCACGTTTAGGTACTTATACACTTATGGAAGATGCTGAACAGTTTTTATAATCTCCAATTATTGTACTATCAGTAAGGTTACTCATTATAGCAAAAAAAAAAAAAAAAAAAAAGACTAAGCTGATGTTCCAGCTTCTTTAAAGTAGAATAATTATCACAAGATTGATTTCATTGCAACATCCAAAAAGCCCACAGAAGTCCCACTATTTATAGTAACACATCCATAACTGCCAGACAGGATGCCTATTTTCAGTCTCATCTTTTATTATGATTTCTCCTGGAGAAAGCAAACAAAAAAGCCATACAGATCCAGCATATAACTCAATCAGATCAGCCTCACTGTAAATGATCACTTCAGAAACATCTCCTACTCACTCATAAAAACATCTCTGTAATCAACAGCTCAGTATTTTTCAGAAGTCTGTAAACAGGCCCATTCCAGCATTTTTAGAGGCTGTTGGTTGATGTGCTTCAGTTTAGGATTGCAGCTAATGATGAACATAAAGAACTGGGTAAGCTACATAAAAGTCAGGCTAAATCATATTCAATAATGAAGTTCATTAGGTGAAAAAAATGCCTAGTATTGAAGTGAAAAAGATAGCTGTGTTGAGAAGAAAATTCCAATATTATATCAAGAAAAGTGGTAATAACTATAGAAGGGTAACAACTAAATCCATGCAGGTTCCTCCCCCCACTCCCACCCCAAACAGTATTTAATAATTAAGTTAATGTAACATATAATAAAGTAGATACTGAATTATATCCCAGAATGGTACACATCAACACGCAGTTTGTTAAGGTTTTGAAGTTAAGGACCAAGTTCAGGGCAGACACATTTGCTCTGCAGCTACAAGGAGTCAGAGGCACAGAAACTGGTGCAAAAGAAATTCAGAATTACATCAACTTTTCCAATAAACTCAATACTCTATTCCATAGCTTTACTCAGAGTGATTAAATGATAATTTATGAAAAACCATCTTACACTTACTTATTTTTAGAGTTTTATTCAGAGGTTTCAAATACAGATTACTTACTGGGTTGGGTTTCTAAGGGCAGCAAAAAACTGGGGGTGCTGATGAAGAAACAAACCTTCAACTTTAAAGCTAATCCTGACATAGTTTGAAGGCCTAATAGTAACAGGTATCCAGCTCCACAAACAATCGCTAATGCGAGACAACTTTGGGTTTTGAGATCAAAGCTCCAGTGTGCACGGGAAGCGCAAAGCATCCATGTGGAATAATCCAGAGGGATAAAACCTGAAGACAGGAGTATTTCTAGGGCTCACTGTATATATGGGGATACTTCAGAAATGGGGGTACTTCAACCTAAGGTAACTGTACAGGATTTTATGGTTTCAAAGAAACATGACACAGAAGTGAGGCAACCATGGAAATAGCCACAGCTAGAAACAGTCGGGTCCTGGGGTTAAATGGAGACAAGCTGTCAAGTTGCACTTGAAATGCTCAGACGCACTGCAAGGCATTTTCCTTAAGCGAACACAAGGATTATCCCAAAATAAGTATATACCTTTCTGTGGTGACAGATAGATAAGGGAGATGAAACAAAGAGGCTATCTGGAATACGTACCCGTGGGCAGACAGGACCAACACTGCCCACAGTGATTTTAACATGGGCTTGACTACACCACACACAGCATGGCAGGGCTGTTCCCACATGGGCACATCTCCGTTTAAAATCTATGTGGAAAGATACACAAGTTATTCATACATGTATACATCAATATGTATATCTTATTAGCTCATTCCTCAAAATTCTTTCTTTTGTCTTGTTTCTTTGGAGCATCTCTGGGACAACTGCTTACGGTTCCCTGGAGGTCACCTGCCAGGGTCCCATCCAGAAAGAGCAGAGTCTGAACAAAACCCAAATGATACGGACAACGTGGTCCTATGGGGTTCAGGAATAACCGCAGAGAGCGTGAGGCTGGAATGCTGGAAATCTTGTTTGCAAGAAAACACTGACTTATCAGAAAAAGTCTGAGAAAAAAAACACCTGAATTTCTAGACATTTTAAAACTTTGTCTAAATATTTTTCTTAAAAATTGTCTAAAAGTCCAGTTTTCTGAGTCAGAGTATGTATGCTATCAGAAGTGTTTTGGAAGAGCCTGATATTTTTCCTCCCCTTCCCTCTCATGTTTCCGATTTAAAATTTCTGATTTCCAAGATTTTGATTTAAAATAGATGGATTTTTATAGGTTTATTTTTACAGCTTCTACCTTTGAGCAGGAAGCACTGCTGATGGACACCAGCTCCTGCAACCACATGAGAGATCATCCCACAGCAATGCATCACTGGCATCAGCAGAACTCTTGCCCAAGCAAAGATATGCTACAAACACATTTTTTCAGGTTTAAGCAGAAGCACGTCAGCTGACAGCGTGGTGGGCTAAGAGGAAGCGCGTGCATAGCCACATCTCAACACAAGGGCAGTGACTTTTGGACCCCTGTCACGTAAACGCACCCAACCCTTTGGCCATGACTTTCCCCACGAGCTCATTTCCAGAATCTGTCCTACGGTTGTGCCTGCTTATCTGCAACCCGTTGCATTATTTCTTGTCAGCAAATGATCTTTTTTTGTTTAAAATCTATGTTAGAGGCATACCAAAATAAACAAAACTTTGGTATCCTTGGAAGAATTAATGCTTTACGTATGTGATTGGAAACATAAGCAAGCAGAGAGTCATTTTCCTGGGAACTTAGTAATGAAAGTTATTAACTGTCAGTATTAATAGTCCATCTGAGCTGATGTGCACTGTTGGACAGAAAGACTAATATAGTAAAAAAGTACATACAAATGCTTTAGGGAATTAGCAATGGGGACATTAAGAAATGAACATATATAAATAATTTTTTTCAAAACTGTCGTTACAAATCTTATTACAATAGTATTGCAGACTGTGGAAAAATAATTTGACTGTTTTAATAAGTTCAGGAAACAGACAAAAGTTAAGGAGCACAAAAACCATTAAAATCCAATAAATATAAAGTAAGGTTTTTTTACTTGATTTATTTTAACTCAATGTGCCTCACTGCTAACCAGTAAATGTCTTGGAAAATTAAAGTAATTGCAGGAATCAGAATTAGAAGGGAATTTGAATTCAATCTCTTATAACCAGAATATGAATACCAAGAAATTCTTGAGCCATAGTTAAGTTTCTTTCATGCCATTAAACACTGGCACTTATTTTATCTGACATTTAATTCTGTTCATGCAGTAACAGCTCAGTAACTCAGATGGTAAGTCCAACTGTAAATATCTAAGAAATGGAACTTACCCTAAGACATTGAAGTCCTATTAGTCTACAAGAAATTTAGGAAAATTGCCAAAAAAAAAAAAGGGGGTTCCATTTTTAATCTAATTCAGTATACCTGACAACGCACATGTACCAGGAAAAAAAAAAAATGGCTCAAGATGTTCACATCTGCAAAATAAAATAATCATCTTAATACATAAGGCTTTATGCTGTTACGTATATATTACTGAGAATATGGGTCCACAGTTGGACTGCTGACTTCAAGAGGCAGTTAAATATATTTATGTTTTGGAGAGGAAAACGAAAGACCCTCCTGCAGCTTGGCACTCTGCTTCATGATCCAAAACACAGGCCCATGCATCACGCAGCTTTCTCCTTAGAGACAATTGCTCCATGGAGATGGATATCACCACCTCAGCTGCCCATGGACTCTTCCATGGTACGATTCATGGGACATTATCCTTCAATGTAAGCCAGTGAACTTTCCTACAGAGAGCAGGACCACACAAACTGTGAACCACACCTTAAGAGAACACACAAGACCATGCTGAAGTCAAACAGCTTCATCCAGAACTTGTTATGAATTTATCATGGGCTCCAAAAACATATGGCCTTAAATTGTCTCTTTTCTTCTGGTCCCCACTGGAAAACAGAGCACCTTTAACATGCTCCAAAGAGGCCACCCAAAGTGTTCCACCAAAGAGAATAAGGATTTTCAAAGGAATAAATGAGAGCCAGTCTAACTCACTTTCCATAGGAACCATCCTATACCTTTGAACTCCCTCGTCTCCCTTCCACATTAAACACAGGAGGGGGAAAAGAAAAAAAAAAAAAA
This sequence comes from Pelecanus crispus, assembly GCF_030463565.1. Lineage (NCBI taxonomy): Eukaryota > Metazoa > Chordata > Aves > Pelecaniformes > Pelecanidae > Pelecanus > Pelecanus crispus. The sequence goes on along the minus strand of NC_134651.1, from coordinate 4,006,453 downwards.
AAAGCTTCCCAATTTATCCCAAAAGATAAAGTGGGAAGACTGTCGAGATTGTCTAGGGCATCAGGCTGATACTACAGGGAGGAAACATTACACAGTCAAAGCGGAACATGTGATGTTTGCCATGGGAGGAAAAAGTCTCTCAAATGCGCCTTTATAGGAGTTCAAGTTCAAGAGTCCTTCCCTCTGAATATTAGACTTAATCTGATGGCAAATTGTCTTCAGAAGTCAGTGATTATTTAGTAGTTACCTTTTACTTACTTTGATTTCTTAATGAACTGAAAAATCTTTAAACTCAAAGGTCTTTAGATCCCTGATGAGCTGTTACAGATATTTCTGAGCTAATTCCATCACCTTGGCCATAGCTACAGAAATATAAATGGATAGGATCATACCTATAGATCATACTTTGTCACGGAACCCAGCAAGACCACGATACCTACCTCGCTTGAAATCTGTTCCTGGGAGACCTTTGCACATCAAGATTTTCTAGCTCCCAAAGAGCTCCTCTGCCTTAGGCATATTTGATAAACAAACAATTTTGACAGCAATGTCAAACCAATGACGAAACCTATTAAACGCCATCGGGATGTCATTGCCCTCTTTCCTTTCTAAACAGGCACAGAACCATCACCAGCACACAAAAGCATCCCGAACCCCGTGCATTGACACCAGCTGATCTTTTCTCAAGCTTTTTATGGTTTACTGCCACACAACTCTACCCAATTCATGCTTGAAGTTTACATAGTTACTGTTTCTCAAGGTCTGTTATTTATGGAGTTTTGTACATGAAGCAAACTGCTTTTACTGGACAGAATGGGATTAAGAAATACATGTATATATGGAATGCAATGAAATGCATTGGATAGGATGACAAAGTAAAAAACAAAGTATAATAGCCTCTAATGGCATTTACTTTATCTTAATGCTGTATATACATTTAATTTAAATTGTAATATTATTTGTTCTTTTAGAGAATCAAATAGGACAAAGGCATTTCCAGACCGGTCATTGAATGCTCATTTGTATTGACAAGAAAGAAAGATAATCTCTAGGAATATATTGTGAATTGCACATCACATTTTTTTTTTTCTCCTGTGAAATAATATCTAAAAGGAGGAACACCCTTAAATTCTGTTTCCATTTTATTTATTAAGGTTTAAACATTTATCTTCACGGAATAAAACAGGTGTTTTCTTTTCCTTCAGCTTTTCCCATTTCATTTGTCAAGCAAACAAAAGAACAGTTACAGATGGCAGGTTATCGTACAAATAGATATTCTCTTGTTTTGGCAGGCCTGCGGTTGCATGCAGAAGTATTTGCTTTCCTTTGGCATGTTCACCATGCAAGACTTGTCTTTCAACATAATTCACGCAAATACAAATTTTACCAGGAAAAAAGAATTAAAATACAAAAATACGGGTCTAGGTTTTACGGGGACAAAAGCTGGAGTCATGGCTTGCCATGGTGTACCAGAAAGGGCTGGAAGAGTATTGGCTTTAGACACTCGAGTGGAAAAAGGGATCCGGAGGGGTGGGGGGATGATGGGAGAGGTGAATCAGTGCATTGCATCAGGGCTGCGTTAGCGTGCTTTCGTACAGAATAATGCTCAGGAGTCCTACAGTATAATTTTATATATTACTAAGTGGAATTATGCAAAAATGTGAGCATATTTTAAGAAGCCTAAATACCAGTTTAATTGCTGGCTGAACAACAGTGTTACTGTCATTTGAAGGATGTAAATGGCAACTGTATACAGACATGATATGGAAAGCTCTACGAAAGCCACTAGCAAATTGTTGCCATACAAGGAAAAAGTAAATGGTGATTATTTGAGCTCTGTAAATATGAAATAATTCCTCAAAAAAAAAGATAAAATAATATTACTTATAAGTGCTTCTTCAATTATGAGAGAATCAGCATCTCAACTAAGCTTCTATTTCCAGAGATTTATATGGTAACTAAGCTGCAAAGAGTTGCCCTAGGCTGGAACATGACAAAAAAAAAAAAAATGGTAATCATAGCAGCAGAATTTTTAGATGTATGAAAAAATATTGAAAAAAATCTTTTAACTATCTGTAACTTGCATGAAATGGAGATTAGTAGCAATGCATTTCAGCACAGTGGTTCAGAAATTATGATCAGGCCTATAAATGGCTCCAGTTACTCATCGCTAGCTAAATATTTACCTCTGTGTGTGTCTCATACAGCCATCATCATGGCAACAGCCGTCTTGCTATTTTATTTGCGAGAGTCAATAGCTTTCTAAAAGCAGACAGAAACCATTTCCAGATTCAGTTGTCTTATTACTGGATCTAAAGTATTTCCGATTCTCCTTCCAACGCTTGCTTTCCCACCTGCATGAGGAATATTAACTTAGAATATGATGTGAATTGAGAGGAACAATTACCGACTCCCTGTTTTTACTGGTTTTATTACCAACTCAACCCATTCTATATCAGTTCACAACCCTGTGGTTGGAGGTCTATGCCCTATTTGTAAACAAATTAATGTTCAAAGCCCCAGGAAAAAAGATAAAGTAGTTTTGAATATCACCTGCAAAAGGTAAGGCTTATTCCAGAGGAAATACAACTTTTGTAGGTCAGCCCCCACCAAATTCATTCATTAGAAATACTTTGTAAACAATTAAAGGAAGAGTAGACGTCCAAAGAACAAGTTTTTGTCTTGTCACAATCCCAGCAAGAGGGAAAGCCCTCTAGATTTAGCAAAGCAAAACCCTCATTGCTATAAAGTGGTACCGTTCCACTGAAATGCGCATCAGTATTCTGTTTTATCCCTACCGAGAAGCTAATTTTAACACAGTTTTTGATCTCGGGGTTTGCCAGCACAGGGACACGGAGATATAATCCAAATTAACTAAAAATATGAAGTTAAAGGGGATTAGTTAAAACTGCTGTGACAACTGTGAGGCTTTTCAGACATTCAGAATTAACGTAGCTTTATTTCAGTTTAGCTTAATTCATTCCCAAGGCCAATTTAAGGCCACTTGAATTTTAAGCGTCCGGTTGTTGGCAATTCAAGATGCAGTTAAAATAATACAGTTTAAAAATCCACTTGGATCATTTTACCCCAATTGTGTCCACAAAATAAGGCAGCAGCCTAAGAAAACCTGACAAATTCTTTGCAAGACTGCTAAATCGGAATTACCACATGGCTTCTGCAGAGTTACTGCCCACAGCAGCAGAAGTGCCATAGTGCTCTGCATTTCAAGAGCAATCTCCTCCTGACTCTTCAGTCTCACCATCACCAATAACGTGCACATATTATAATTAGTCTTAGCAGTACAACTTTCATGGTAAAATACACCAGATATCCTCTGTCAGCTCTTCTGTGGCTCCTCTACTGGTCCACAGTAGCAGATAATTACCTTTTCTTTAAAAAAAAATTAATTTTTGTTAATACAACATTACTACCAGTCTCAACTGCTGTAATGACCTGTTAATTAGGTTTCCCTTGAACTTGACCTAATTGAAACCATAACAACCATCCATCTGCTCCTCTGCTCAGACACCACAAAACACCCATTTTTAGCCTTTTGCCCTTCTACTTATTTACTGACAGTCAAATGAGAATGTGAGCTCCTCTCCCCAGCCCCAGTTTGGTAACTTTAAATGGTTACAGATTTTTTTTTTTTTTTTTTTTTTTAGAAAAATGTAAACAGATATCAAAACAAGGAGCACAGTGGAACAAGTGATAAATATGTTTCCTCTCTATTTATCATTCAGGAGGCATCGTCTGGAGCACCATGCTCCATTTTGGGCATCATACTTTGTTGAAGATACGAAGTGGATGAAGAAAGCACAGAGAAAAGTTGCCAAAACTGGCTAGGAAACACAACCTACAGAGACAGATGGAACAAGCAGTGAGTCAAGAACAGAAAACTGAATGGAAAAATAACAGTTTCCAAAAAGGCAAAAAAGTGCAAGGATGGAGAGAATAAACTGTTCTCCACGCAGGACTATATATCTATTTCCAAATTCACCATGGGATATTTAAAGAAAAAAAAAAAGAAGTATATTAACATTGGAATAGATTGCCTGAGAAAAAGGATACTGGAATATTTAGGCAATTATAGGCAATTTCTATATACTAGAGACTTTCCAAGAATGATGCTTTGGGGTAGAGTAATGGATTACCTAGTCTTGTGAAGCCCCTTCCAGTCCCACTTTTCTAGGATACTCCTGCACCCATGTGATGAGCAACGTTATCCACAAAACATAACTCAGAGCTGCTTTTTCAGATCAACAGGAACTTCATCAGGGACATGCCCCAGCCAGTGTAATTTACTGTGTGTGCCAGAGCAGCAGGGTAGGCGATGTGGGCGTATTCACTGCCTGCCTTCGGGAGATGCCAGGCAGGTACCTCCTGTTTCCCAGGAGATACTTTTTGTTAAAGTAATCAGAAATTTCAGGCAAATCTACTTCATATTTCATTGCTCGGTTCTTAACACATCGGCCCAAAAAAGATGTAGAGGAGGTGAAACTTTCACATAATAGATGAATAAAAATAAAATTAAAAGGATGGATTGAAATCCAACCGAAATGGATTTGGCCATTTCAGATCTCATCAGGTCAGTCCCACAGCCATGGGCCTGCTCTGTATTGCCTGTACCCTGCAGATATGGTTTTGCTCTCCAAGTCGTGGGCAAGGTCAATGCTCCTGAGGAGGTTGAGCTGTCCTTAGAAGAGGGTGCACTTTAGAAAAGGATGGAGCTAGCTTATGGAGTTGTGAGAGTATCAGGATGCCATCACTTGTGCAGTGATCTTTGGGGAACAGGCTGCAAAGCAGCAAAAACACACGAGGCCATCCTGAGAACATCCAGAAAACTGGTGAACCCGCTCCAACTCAGCTGTTCAGCACCGCTAAAGAGAATGGTCCTTTCTGGATTGAGAAATACCACGATGTTTCAGAGACAGATGGGCAACAGTGCTCTTGTCCTTCTGCTGGGCCTGCTCTGCAGTCTCATAAGCAAAATTTGTCTCCTCCCTCCTTCCAAGCCACAGCCATGCAAACTACAAGAGATATTTCAAGATGGGAAAGCCACGGGTCTCTCGCAGCCTGACTGGACCGGCGCCTACGTGATTTCCTGCGTCCTGCTCTTGTCGGCTGATGGCCACCAGCCAGTACCTGCTTCCCAGCAGTGCGAGAAGCCCCATCTCTGTCAGGAGGATGATTATTTCCTAAACAGTGACTTTTATCACCATGGGCTTTTTGAATACGCTTCCCGTCCTAGAAAATTGAGCCGGCCAAACACATCCTAAGGGAAACCAAACATGTAACCTGAGCATAGGGGTGCTTCTGTTTGTCCTTCTGAGTGCAGGAAAGAAAAAAAAAAAAAAAAAACCACAGGTCAGGCATTTTAATTGGCAAAATATTGCATTGCTGAAATGTTTTTGTTTAACCTTTCAGATGTGGAACGACACCTGATCAAATTTCAGATATTGTACAGGCCAGCGCAGAGGGAGGGCAGCTGTAATTCATAGCAGTATACTGAGCAGTAACATTTTTGACGCTTGGAGGAAAAAAAACAGCAACACATGTTGTCGACAGTACGGCTTTGTGAGTTCCCATAAAACTTAACAATTTCCAATGCAGTTTTTAAATAAACTATTCTTGTCTGTCCTTAGTATTATGGTTACCAGAGGTAACTTAGCACCCAAGGAATATGTTTAAAGGAACAGTGTTGTAATTCTGACACCCCAGGAGGACAAAATGTTTGAATTATTTATCAGCAATTTGGAGTCAGGGCAGCCCCTTTCCCCCACACAGCTCTCAGCCACATCCCTCTACGGGATGAATCCATAGAATCATAGAATACAATCATAGAATCATTTAGGTTGGAAAAGACCTTTAAGATCATCCAGTCCAACCATTAACCTACACTATCAAGTCCACACTAAACCAATCAAGGGTAGACTAGACTTAACCATGTCCCAAAGTGCCACCTCTGCCCGTTTTTTGAATGCTTCCAGGGATGGGGACTCCACCACCTCTCTGGGCAGCCTGTTCCAATGCTTGACTACCCTTTCCATGATGAAATTTTTCCCAATATCCAACCTAAACCTCCCCTGGTGCAGCTTGAGCCCATTTCCTCTCGTCCTATCGCTAATACTTGGGAGTAGTAGTAGTAGTCCGGTTTCCACCAAGAAAAATGTATTCCTAGCAGAGCAGCCTATGCTGACCCTAGCCCACTGATCAATGTGAAACTATATCATCATTCATGACTACAAGACCCTTCCTCAGCGACATCCTTTGCAAGTCCCAATCCTGTAAGTTGTTCTGCATGCACAAACTTTTTGCACAATTGCTACAAAGAAAATTTTTTTTTTTTTTTTTAAAAAAAAAAACAGCAGCTTTGTGGGCTGGTAGGATTCTGTTCAGACATACCAAACTTCAAGGCTTTAGAAAAAGCTTCCCCCATGAAAATAAAATCTTTCTGTGTAATATTTATTGCATCACATCAAGATGAACTGTGCTTCCCCAACCACTGTTTCTTTTAGTCAGGTAGCGCAGTTCATCCCTGGAAGACTGTGCGGGGGGGTGGGGGGGTGGGTGGTGTAAATGTGCCAATTTTTTGCCTTTCCCACTGAGAGCAGCCTGGGATAGACATCTTTAAAATATGCAAGAGAAGTTGTTTCATGTAAAAACTTCTTGCTATTCGCTCCTCAGCTGCTGATAAGAAACTATTTTCTCTATTCTCCAGATACCTTTACTTTGGATTATAGATCAAGCAGTGAAAATCTCAGGCCAAGGGGTGAATGCTTTGGAAACACAGAAGCTGCTGAAAATAGGTTTCCAGAAATATCTGCAAGGTTAATTAACGGGTTCTGTTAGTGCTCCTGCTGCAGCACACCAACAGACGTTTTTGTAGTCTTACCAAGTAATTTTATTTATTTGTTATAAGTTCTGTATCCTTTTCTTGTGCTAAATTTCCTAGAAAAGCTGTTCTCTGTACACAGGCATCGAGCTTTGCTAATCAAATATGTCCCAAACCAACCACAGTTTCAGAAATACAGTATCATTTTACTCCGAATAGCAAACAACTAATCGTGTCAACTTTGTAGTCTGATGCAAGGAAGATACAATTGAAAGCTGTTCCCTAACTTAACTAAACTAAAAAGTTTCTAGTGGAAAACCTATTGCAAAAGAAATCTTTATCAGCTTGGGTATACAAAGAAGTAATTTGCTCTCTAGCTTACCACTAACATGCTGGAAGCAATCAAATGCAACAATTTCAAAAGGCTATTACCCACTCACTATTGAAAAAGGATTGCAAAATAGATTCTTGATTTACATTTTTTTCAGGTCTTATTAAAATAAAATGCAGCTGCTCTTATTTTCCAGTATCATTTGAAAGCCTTCTCAGGGTTGGGAATATTCTGAGCTGATCCTTCTGCCTGCCTTTGGTGGCAGCAGGGATCTTGATGCTTACCTGAAGCAATGAGGAAGCAATTATACCCTGACTAGAAAGTATTTCATTGAATTTGGAGTCAAAACTGTATAATTTTATGATTTCTATTTTGTTTTGAGGTGGGCTGAAGCAGAGAAATCCAAATGCAAGGCATCCTATTTTGAGCTTTCTTGCCTATAATTCAGCTGCTGCTTCTTTTGCTCAATCCCAGCAGCACTTGATCTACGGACTTCACCGAATCACAATAATCACTGCTTTGAGAAAGAGCTTAGTTGTTTTAATGACTGTTTGGTGACTGTGTGCGCAAAGGCCTGGTGGTTCCCCGATACCCGGGGGGAGGCTGTGCAAAGCCATGCCTCCTTCAGGACGTGCTGACAGCAGCAATTTTCCTGCCCCATCTGGGGCTCACGCCATCTCCCTTGAATCAATATACAGCAGCTGGCACAGGAACTGCTATAAGGGCTAAGGAATAGGGTATATCCCCACCTATTTTTCCCCTACAGCAGAATCCAGACTGATTTTGCTGAAGTCTACCTTGACCTTACAGGATTTCCCTCCTTGCTGAACTATATCAAAACCCAGTAACCCTCTTTCCTCTCTGTTCAGGCACTTCTGTCCTTCCCTCCCAAGCCCCGCTTCCACCATTCTCCGTATTACTTCCAGAAAAAAATCGTAATAAAGAGACAAGACTGCCCACACCCAGAAAAAAGTTTTGAGCAGAAGTAGGTCCCAAGCTTTAGAGAAAGCCACAAGTAGTAAAAAAAAAACTTGCAGAAAGAAAGTTTCTTTTAACCAGATATCAATTTTATGTATGTCTGTAAGTCTTCAAGTAATTATGTTGACCCGTATTTAAAGAAGTAGCTTGATGATTGAGCTTTATAACTATATGATTCCCAGTTACTGATACAACAAAATTTAATGTCATCTCTGGCTTTTGAATACACAAAGTCTGTGCATAGGGTTCATCATAGTCTTTAAATCTTCAGCCATGCCATACTCCAGGCGTTAATCTCCTTGTGTTTTGGCATAACATTCAGAGTTCTTCCCTCTATAATTAGCCTGACATAAAAGATGTGAGGCTACCTAAGAACATAAAGTATTTTCTGTATTAAGCTCCTCTTTATGTATAAGGGACAGAAACCTTATATGTAACCCTACAGAGAACACACGCATTCTGGCAGAATAACGCAACTTGTTCAGGGTACCCGGGGAAACCAGCTGACTCTCCTGGGCTTTGAAAGCCAAAGTCCTGCTTACACCAACCTCTACTCAAAATGAAAAACCAGGGTTTGGAGGCAGCATGTGAAAAGTGACTTCTAGTTACTTCCCCGCTCCGGCAGCCCTCGAACAAGCTGTGCTGGCTGCTTAAGTCGGCTTAATATGAAGCCAATATAGTGCACAGGTTGCTGTTAACTCTGCTGCCTGGTGTGTTTCTGGAGGCAGCCTTCCAGTAACCAGAGCTCCCAAAGCACATTCCTACTCTGGTTCTGCTCATACTAGCCTTTTATTTTTTTTTTCCCCCTTAGCTATAGGAGAGCAACTCCCACCTAGCTTTTAAGACAACTTGCAGACCAGAACCAAGAACAACCATCTAGCCCTAAAAGACCCATTTGGAAGAGCAAGGAACCAGAGCAAGACACAAAGCTGCACGCAAAATAAGAGCTAGTGTACTTGGAAAGGCCTTTTCGAAGTAGGGTTGAAATCCACAGGTCCTGAGTTACTGTGTCCCTGGTGATTTGGTGAGTCCCTATGCTCAGCCTGGCAAGGCAGAAGTGCTCCTGCAATTCACCTGTAGGCTCGGCCTCCTCCTGCAAAAGCCCAGCTCTGCTCTTTGTGAAGCACTCCTTGCTGCTGCATCTTTCATACGGAACGTATAACCAGCTAAACTGGAAATTGGATCAGGATTTTTTTGGGGGGGTTAACTATACCACAGGAAAATGACCTAAAAAAGGAATACGTTTCACAAAACCTTAGGAGAAACACACCAAGCCACTGAAAATAATCTGGAAAGTCAGCAAAAATAGTTATCTACCTGTTCTTAGATTTCACTTTGTGCTTTTACATTCTTTTTACTTCAGTATATGCTGCAACCTGTTTGTCTCAAGGTAACAGATTTTTCTAATGGTAGCAACACAGAAACTTCCAGAGGAACTGGGGCACTATATAGGAAACTCAGAATCTTAAGCTTAAATCTTTTTTGAGGTCCCAGTTAAGTTTTTCTGCCAGCTGCATTTTTAAAAGGAAAAGAAAATGAAATTTCTTTTTAATTGAGCTACTGACTAGTCATAAATCATACTTATTAGTGTACTAGAAAAGTATTCTCTACATACACGCTATATCGCACATAGCCAGTCTACACCACTCAGGACTATTTTCTATATTAATGTGCTTTTCTCGGTGCTTGCAAAAAGAGAAAGAAGGTGACCTAAAATGTCTCCTTTGTATACTGTGGTTGACAAAAGATTTTTTTTTTCTATGGCTCAGTTTGGAAAACCAAGTTATACAAGTGAAAATTGCATTTTGCTACATGGAGATCATTAACTTTACTTCCTCTCAAATTCATGAATCTGCGTTGCTGCCGAGTGCTTTTAAATATTCTTTCCCTCCCATACTCTTTCTTGCCCACCCTCACATCTTCCTTTGGGAGGTTGGGGCTGGGCAACCCTGGGAAAGGAGGGCATCCCTTCTCCTGGAGAGGTGCCGAGCACACCTGGAGCAGGGGTTTGGGAGCCTGGAGGGGCTGGGAAGCTGTGGCTGGAGAAGGTCAGCAATCTGACAGTCCCTCTCCAGCAGCTCTCAGACCTGAGAGTTGATGGTAGAAAACTCCTGAAGGGAGTGGGAAGAGTTTGCTGTGGGCCAGCAAGCCCTTGAACTAACACGGAGCAAACTCTCCCCCAGCCTGGAAGCAAGACCCTACCCAGCAGGACACAGCAGGCAGCTGGGTGCAAACCCCCTGTTTCTATTCTGAATCACCATGTAATTTCATAGTAAAATCTCATCACAACCTTTCTTCTTTTTTTTCAGTTTCCAGAATTTATTTTCAAATGCATTGTAAGAAACCTTTGGGCTGCTTACTTTCATTACTGCAGTTTTTCTTCTGCATATCTAACACTTTCTTCCCCCCGGCCCCTGAGATTTTCCCCTAGTTTTCTCTGCTTTATTTTTATTTTAAGATTTGTCCTTTTTCAGTCATTCTTTTAATTTATTGATAGCACCTACAGTTCACATCTGTGTTCGCATAAGGCTGGGTGTCCCAGCACCCAATGAATTACAACAGGAAATGCAGTTATCACATGCAAATTCTCGGTTACGTGCAAAATCTCAAATTCTTGAGACTTTTGTCTGAGTCTTCTGGGAGTGCTACAGCAAGCAAGCTGAGAGAGGGACCACATATCTCATTTGTTGTTGGGAGTACGTACTCTACTCAGTCATCCAGATTCCACCCCCGCCCAGTCAAATTACCTGGCATCCTCTCCCTGTCCATAACAACTTTGTGCCCCACATCTCCAGAACCAAAGGGTATTTACACTTCCCAGCTGTTCTGTTTGCTGGAATACCAGCTTAGGAGACCAAGGTGTTTGCTTTTCCCTCAGAAAAGTCCTGTCCAGTAGTTTCATTCTATTTGATCAACATAAAATGATTAACACGTTCAAAAACTCCTGAAAGCACGAGTCTCATATTTAGGCTGAACAGAAGCATTACAGAAAATGTACACCAAGCTTTCTTTAAAACTCCCCAGAATTAAGGTTACTTTTGCATAGCTAATAACAGACTGTTGGGAATAAGAGCAATAACCCTCCAGATGCAGTAATTGTCACAAGGCAGTTTAGGTAGTGGCTTCTTCCTAAAAAAACCCAAGTATACGATTTGTAGATGAGTAATATTTGTACTCCAATGTACTGAAACACCACGGGTAGGGTTGAGATCCTCACCTTTTTGTTCCAGGTACCATGCTAAACGATTCTATGATGCATCCCTGGTACAAGAAAGATGCATTCCCTAAATGGAATAGGGTCTTGAACAAGACATGTAGTTGGAAAAATTACACCAGTACACAAAATGTAGTGGGAATAACCTTGGATTTACATCAGCATAAGAAAAAAACATTGCAGTTTCTTTACTAAGCTATCATCTGGCAAAAACCAAAGCGGCCACCAGGCTCCAAATTTTGCATCATTGGCTTTCAGAACATGAGAGCAAGCTGCTGCTCCAATCCGTAGTGCAGCCTCCATGTTTTCTGAAGCAGGTATCAAAGGTGCATTGAAGAGTAGGTGGGAGCACAGAACTACATTAAAACTCAAGACAGCCTTCAAAGTCTTATATGACATGTACCACCATCAAAACAACCTTGTCCCAAAGAGACGAAAGCCTCCAAAATGCTGCAAAACAGCCTACCTAAAAAAGAATGAGTTAATGCACAGCAACAAGTGGTAATGTTTTTTTAAATTAAATGTGTAATAGCTGACCTGCTCATCAGCTTTAAATTATCCACAGCACTTGCACACAGACTCATATGCAGGAAGAGGTTTGGTTTCCATCCAGAGGCAGGTGATGCCTGAAGATTACAAGACCACCACCACCTCTCTTGGCCAGGAGAAACCTGGAGTAGGGGTGAATCTGTGGAAGACAAGGAATCCAGATGCTTATCCTGAACCTGGTTTGTTCTGCGTAGAACTCCAAGACAGAGTTGTGTCTGGAGTTTCCATGTGAAATACTGGAATAACTTTTTTTTTCCTTTTCTATTGCTCTTGTAACTACCATTATACCTGCTGGAGCAGGTCCAGAGGAAGGCCACAAAGATGATCAGAGGGCTGGAGCACCTCTCCTATGAAGACAGGCTGAGAGAGTTGGGGTTCTTCAGCACGGAGAAGAGAAGGCTCCGGGGAGGCCTTATAGCAGCCTTCCAGTGCCTGAAGAGGGCCTACCAGAAAGCTGGAGAGGGACTTTTTACAAGGGTGTTTAGTGACAGGACAAGGGGTAATGGCTTTAAACTAAAAGAGGGTAGACTGAGATTAGATAGAAGGAAGAAATTCTTCACTACGAGGGTGGTGAGGCACTGGAACAGGTTGCCCAGGGAAGCTGTGGATGTCCCATCCCTGGAAGTGTTCAGGGCCAGGTTGGATGGGGCTTTGAGCAACCTGGTCTAGTGGAAGGTGTCCCTGCCCATGGCGAGGAGGTTGGAACTAGATGACCTTTAAGGTCCCTTCCAACCCAAACCATTCTATGATTAAAAGGAATGATTTTAAGAAGTTTTGATATAAATGCTATTAGGCAAAACCTCCATTCTTAGAGATGTTCACAGATGCTCAGCTGTGAAAATTAGTGTAGCAGCTTTCATAAAAGTAGTCTCCCCCCAAATTTAATCAAAGTCAAAACATGATCCTCCTGATAATTACAGCTTCAGGAGTGCACAGAACCAGCTAGCCAGACTGGCCCCAACTACAGCAATTCCTCTTTACTGCTCCTTCACAGCCACTCCACAGTGCTATCGTCTCTCAAAATTTCCCTCAAATGACCAATATATGATTCATAAACTGTTCAAAAGTATGTTTTTTCACCATAACTATAGAATACAATTTTTTAATAACAGATGAAATCGAAGACTTCCACTTTTAACTATAGCAAGATTTCATTTCTTGTTGTCTGCCACCTTTTCACCGAAGCTGTGATTTATAGCCCCAGCCAAACTGGTGAGCACCAGCATGACCTGCGTGGCATTTCTGCTTTTAGGTCCTACACTCCTGTGCCTGCAGACACTGTCTGAGGTTTTGACGTATGCAACGTTCACTGAACCTGTGGCTGTTAGCACCAGTGCTTTCAGTGACATTCTGTAGAGCAATGAGTTATTTTCTGCACTGATTTGCTGCTTGGATTATGGGTTTATTCCATCAGGCCTGACTTATTCAACAAACAAAGAGAGGAAAGTTTTAAAAAACTGTTACTTCTATAATTCAGGTTTCTGTATCTTTTTAACTTCACTACTATATTGCTCCTTCTTATTTTTTAATCACAACATCCTTTTTGCATTAATTAAGTTGCCTATGACCTAACATTTTTTATTTGTAGACTTTGTCTTGCTCACTCCCCATTGATCTACTTCCTCTATCTCTTTTATATGAACCCTAGTGAGGTCATTCATATAATTTTTTTCTTTTTTTTTTTTCAGTCTTCCTCATCACTCACATGCCATCTGTTCCATCCATACATTGGAGAGGAACATATTTCTAAATTGCCTCAATGAGATTGATTTTATTCAGCTCACTCGCCATATACATCAGCCTGGGCTAATTTACTTGAGTGAAGTCACCGATACTCTCTCCACTTGCATTTCATCAGCAATGCATGTTTGTAGGCTTGGCTTTGCTAAAGCTGGCAGCTCTCCTTTCAATCTGTATTTACCATACAAGCTGTATGGAGATGGAACAAATCTGATCTGACTCCAACAATGCTGCTACACCTTCTCTGAAGATAGTATAGCGTAATCACTATTTTTTTTGTTGTAATAGAATGGGGCAAGCAGTCAAATCTTAGTACAGTCTCCTATTGGTTTAACTAGCTTATCGATCTGGAGCAAGTGTCAAGCCATCCAAGTTATTTCTTTGGGTGTGAAGGGATCACAGAAGTACTAATTAAGTTAGGAAGCTTCTTGTCTACAGTGTTAAGCTTGGGACACACATGGTCTGGGAAACCTGGATGATCAACATGAGATCTGATGTGACTCCAGAGGCACTTGAGGAGGCACCAGATCACTTCACAAGCTGCAGCTGGCTTTCATAAGTCTTACAAAGTTGCAGAAGCAATACATAGATGGGTGGCTCTCAGCTACCACCTTTGAAAGAACAGTCATTTTGATTTGCAAGAAGTTGGAGATGTGTCACCACTCTATAGAGAGAGGCAGAGTATGGCACCTGACATGCAATCACAGCACTACAAATCCGGAGGGAAGTGAGCTGTCCCTTATTGCTTCGTAGGGTATACGTCACGCCAGCTCATCGCAGTTGTACGTACAGGTACTCATCTACAACCCTTCATTCCTGAACCAGTGGAGAAGGGACATCGTCTAGGCAACCTGCATCCAAACCAAGTGACCTGAAAAAGGTCTTGTAAATGATCACTTTTACATAATCTGCTACTGCAGAACCAAGTAAAGCTGTTGGAACCACCTTACAGCTCAGCAATACAGCTTTTCAAGTATTAAAGGATATTAGATGGGAGAATACTGATGACAGGAGATGCCAATTAGCATGCTTAGGACTAGAGTGGACTCCCTCAGAGAAGAGCTGACCTTCATTACACAGCCCCACAACTGCACCCATCTTCTCTTGAGCAGGTGGCTCTGCCCCAGATCCATTACCATTGAGTTTTATTCTGATTTTCTGAACAAGCTGCGTGCTTTCCTCTAGCAGCAGAGAAAAACTCTGGCACCTCTTTGCACAAAATCCTCTGAACAACTTTTCTGAAATGTTTTGTCTCATTAAAGACTGAGGAACTCTGGGATGATTTTGTGCTGTCTTACATAAAAAAGTGTCATCAAAAAGTTGCTTTGACCTACTGAAATAGCATTGGAAGAAAAACATTGGAAGTAAATTAATTTCTGAATATTTTATTTCTGAATATTCTTAATTACCTTTTTCTAGCTATGAAACACTTGTTCCACGGAATATATTTCAGCCAGTGTTTGTTCTGACGATCAGTGCCAAATACCTCCAGAAGCAAATGTCCATCCAGTTCTCACACCACCACACAGGGGTGATTTTGTTTGGTTTTTAATGAATCCAGGTGGGCTAGTTGTAGAGGAAGTACACACATACACACCATATTTAGCTGCACTGCACGTATATCTCTGGACTACATATCACCTACAAGCACAGATTGCGTACCCAAAAAGAAGCAGATGCGCACAAGTTCCAGTGAAAGCCATCCTCATCTACCATCAATAGCAGACCTCATTCAGGCAGCCTGCACTGCTCAGACTTGACCACAACACATACCCCCAGTTTTGAGCAGCTGTCAAGATACAGTTCCCCATGCCTTCTTAAAAGCATGCTAGGTACAAGATTGACACAAGATGTTATAAATCTTCTGTTTAAAAAGTCCCAATAGTCAAGAACTTCAGGCGCATTGTATTTCCTTCAATGGCACAAAGAAAAGTACCATCTTCTATATCTTAACATTCAAAATCTATTCCCACAGAGAAAACAACTTATTAGTAAACAACTAACATTTCCCACAGTGAAAACAATTTATTTCCCACAGAGAAAACAACTTATGAGCAGAAAGCACACTGGAAACGCAATCTGGGTTCTGCGGAGCAGCTGCTCATCAATAACACTACTTTCAAAACATGCATTATAACGACCTCTATTAGAGCACACGTAGTATGGTGTATTACATCAAATGCCTACATTACTGCAACTTTGTATCTTGATAGTAGAAATGTATTAAATCTTCTAATACTCCATATGTAACCTGACACACCTGGAAGTCTTGGTTTAGAAACTGGGAAGCAAAGCTTGGCATGTTTATATCTCAAACAGCCTCCACAGAAAATAGAACCATTAAGGACAAATCTCAATTTCCATTTTTTTATTCCACCACAATTGCTTGACTAATAGAAAGGCAGTTCTCAAAACATGATTAAAAATCAGGTTTGTAGCAAAGAAGTGTCCCAAGGTGTGCTATCAAAAGGAAAAATAAAAAGAGGAAAATTAAAGGTATCCATATTAACCGTGAGTTTTCCTTTTCACAGTGTAAAAATGAATGAGCAATGTGAACCCCCATAAAGCAAATAAAAACATGAAAAAGGACCAAAGCAGGGTTGTTTTTAACTTCAGTGTCTAGAAGTCAAGGTTAGAAACTCAAGAAATTTTTTTGGGGAAAAAAAAAAGGTACTAGCGATTAACTCTGTCTTTTTCTTGACAGGAGCTTTCCTCCCCCATGGCATGCGATCTGCACGCAGCATTTCCTAAGCCCCAGCTCTGAGGAGCTTGCATTTATCCTCCATCAAGGCAATCCGTGAGTGTTTGCATGTTTGTGCAGCGTGATCAGGGATGTTTACAAAACTATTCATCATTTCATTCTGTCTTGTCCAGAATCACCGACTGTTCCTTGAAGCAGAACAGCTTCGAGAAAGGCCCACACACTTTTCAAACTAGATGAATTAAATTTTGAATGCACCGGTACCTTTACTTAACGTCACTCAAGATAGATCGGTCATGCTTCATCATATACAGCATATTTTCAAAACTGAAAGAAGAGTAGTCTTTTCTCCTTCACTTTTTTTTCCTTTAGGCAGGAAGAAAAGGGCTCCTCTTACATCCTTACTTTCCATAGGTCTCATACCATTGACTTTCTGATGTCCAACAACTGCAAAAGAGCTACCAGCAAAGTTGGATTCTTTTTCATTTTTTCATGTTTTTGTCTTTTGGCTTTCGTAAATACATTAATCAACTTTCCCTAGAGTATGTGTCCCAGTCATGAACAAATTAGGACCTCCAAATTTTACCCCACATGAAACACTCCTGAATGGTACCACCACAACACAGAAGCATTGGTATTGCTTGTTCAGGAAAAAGGACAGCATTCATATATGTCTCTGGATGTGGGTCATATACAGTGAAGTAGAGGCCATTTTATAACTTGGAAGTAGTTAATAAAAATAAATAAAATCATAACTGCCATTTTTTTTTCCAGTTGCCTGTGGATGAGCATCCTCCAACCCTGAATTTCTCATTACATCCTCCTAGACCAGCTAGAACAGGGATGACCAAGCGACAAGAAATGTTTTCTCCCAAGGCTTGAGCAGACCCAGATCTTGCAGTCCTCACTATTTCCAGCCTCTTCAGCACAAAAATGTCACGGCACTAAAGTCCATCTCTTCCAGTGCCATGCAAATAGACAGCAAGCTTTGACTTAGCAATGAGGCAGAAAAAACAATAGCGAGAAGCCCGTCTCGTTCAGCACTGTGATTTATTTCGGTTTGGCAGCTCAGACAACTACCGCGCTTTCCTGCAACCTGTTCACTTGATGGATGGTGCCCCAGCACGAGTGGACAGAGAAGCTACAGAGGTGATGGCAGCCTGCCCTCAACTCATGTTTGGGTGATGAACCAGAGGGACCCGCACAGCCTTTGAGTGCTGAGTGAGGAAGACTGACTACAGGATAGAAAGAAAACCCAAGAAACAATTGGCTTTTAACACGAGGCTCCCTCACAGGAGTGAATCTATGGCAAACTATGACTTTCCATCACTTTAAAATTGATGTTGGGTAAGAGCAGAATCAGGCCTTTTGTGACTTTATCTTTTTCCCCATTGCATTCCATATTCTTGAAGCTGAGCTTTTTTATATGGAAACTATTATAGGGTCCTCACACAGGCACAGCTCCCATTAATGTCAGAAGGAGTTACCGCATGCCTCCTTATTGAGAAGAGAGCAGGCTCCCCTGTGGCAGGACTTCTTTCAAAAGAAAACCTCACAGAACTATCGAGCAAAACCACTCAAAATTTCAAAACCCTTCAGGCAATGATTATAGCTCTGCTGGTCCTTCAGAGGAACATAAAGGGCCCCATTATACAAAATAATATTACTATTTGATACCTGGCAGTAACTCAAAACATTCATGACGAGAGCCCACCTAAGTTATATTTCAAACAAGAGCACAAACAGGTGGCTACTTTGCTAATCTGCTATCTCCTGCCTTCCTGTGCAAGAAGTGTTTGCTTTTAAAATCATCTCGAGATCTCCATTTCCACCTACACAGAGTAACTGCACTGTCCGAGAGCTTTTATCACTGCAGCAGGACCGAGTCCTCCAGCTGCAGGCACGCTCTCAGCCAGCGAGGCTCTTTGCTGGTTAAGTGGTTCACTTGACCCGGGCTAGCTTGCAGCAACAGAAGAAATGAAAGAGATCTCTGCTGTAAACCCAGGGCCAAAGGGCACCTTTCCAGCACTATTTTGGCCACAACTCGCCTCCTCCCAGCAGATTGCACATTGCGCAGGGCAGCCCGGCCCTTCCCAGGGGTGGAAGAATAGCAGCGAGGCACCGAGAGGTCAGCAGAGGAATAAAGACTTCATTAAAGGGGCACAAGGTAAAATTCCCCTTTTCCATGATGTGAGCACAGAGAGCAAGTAAACGCAGCACTCGATATCAACGGAGAGGTTGTAACAGCACATGATGGGTTTTTTCTCTACTTTATGAGAGACTGGCCTGTTGTTATGAAAACATTTTCATAAAGATAATTATGGTTTTCAGTAATACATACTGCACTGAAATCTGAAGTGATGAGTCAAAATATATTAACATTAGAAACCAATTTTACCGCAACCAAAATTACACAAAGCATTTTATGACAGTGGTATGAAGAACTTTGCTTCTCTCTTCCCCTGGAAAAAGCAAAAAGCAAATCGTGTCCAAAACAATTCAAAACAATCATCTAACAAACTTAGTAGTACTTACTTAACCTTTGTTTCCATTATCACAGTGTTTTCCCTTCTCTTTTTTCCAGTATAGCACAAAAACATCAATCTCTGTCCCAGCCAGAGTGGGAACTATGATTTTGGCCAGTTGTGCTGCCAGTGCCAGTGTACTTTGCTCTGCTTTGTTAACCCAAAACTTTGCTCTCAGCAATCTGCTTAAAATTGAAGTGAGTAGGGGTTGAAACAGGAAGAGAAGGTGCAGCAGCATCCCTCCCCAAGCCTTGCCAACTGTCCCAGTGCAGGTCAGGTCTGCAGATAAAATCATAGAATCATAGAATTGTTTAGGTTGGAAAAGACCTTTAAGATCATCCAGTTATGATCAATAGTGAAAGACTGTAAGAACTTGTTCTTGAGCTTTCTGGAAGACATGCCAAAGGCATATACTTTTGTGTTTATACAACTTTTGTGTAATTATACCAGTGCCTATACACCCAACATGCACACACACGTGCACCCCAGGAGCAATGCCCCCTGATCTAAGCACTGCACCGTGATGGCTGGAGGAAACTTCTGCCTCGAGGAGATTGGAGCTTAGTCCTCAAATCAGAGGCATCAAGTGTTCACAGACAGAAGGCATGAAAAGAAGGTGATGTGGAAAAACTTTAAAATATGATACAAGCATATCTGAAAAGAAACGTTGAGAACTCGATGGCTGTTAGGTCTGACAAGCGCATGCAGCCTGGCAAGCAATCGTCTTCTCCCCAACTGTTCAAAAATGGCGAGTGTCCCCAAACCTACGATAAAAAAGCAAAAGCTAAATGGAGCAGAGAATATGGCCAGAGTTCAAATTCGCTTGTGGAAAGCCAGATGACAGGTTTTGCAGTCAGTAAGACACAAGAAGAACTATGTTCCGATTTGTATATTACAATGCAAACAGATTGCAAACAAGTTCCTAATCTCGCTGCATTTCAGAATAAACCTTAGTTAATTAAAGTTGGCAGGACTTCTGAAAGAAATACAGCAGTTACCTTCAACAAGTGTTTGCTGCAGTCACACATACAAAGAGCTTGTTTATTATTCTGTAAGTATGTCTGTTGAAGCAGACCATGAAAATTTTGGCCAGTGACAAAGCACCGTGTGCTTGCAGAAATAGATGCAGTGTGCAAACCCTGCGTTGCACAGCACTAAAACAACTGCAGTTGCACAACAGAGTCCTCCCTTCTCCTCGTGGCACCATGGATATCTTTTTACCAGGATCCTTCCCACTAGAGCCCAGTTAGCCCATTCTGTCTGCGTACTTGCATACTAAGCATTAAAAAACTCCCTAGGTGTTGCTGTGACTTGAATGAAAAATCGCTTAGCAAAGTGCATCACTGGCACTGAACCCACATGTCTAGTGCTTTGGAGGGGAGAAGAGTAAATATTTTCCCTGTTTTCTTGACATTCAGCTTTGGTCAGAGATAAAATTTTAGTCAGTGTATGCACATCTTCTGAATTACAACCTTGTCCCAAAAAGCGGTTAGCTACTAGCATTTAAATTACTTCTGTTTAGGGAGGACTTCCCTTTGTAATTTACATAGTGACATTACTACCTTACAGATTGGCTTACACACACTGGTACCTATCAACTGCAGTGTCATCTTCTGCCCTCTTGTTTCTGCAGTAGCTTCTCTGCCCAAGACGCCTCTTTTAGCCACCTTCAACTGCTGCGACACCAACACTGATTTAGTGAATGGAGCTGGGGACCTTTGCTCACCAAGATCACAGCCAAGAAATTCCAAGCCCATCTTTCCTGCACCCATTCTCTTGTGGTGGGACTGAGGAACAGAGCAGCAAGCAGGTCCTCTGTCTCTCCTAATTAAGCTGTTCCTCTTTGAACACAATACCCATAGTTCTTAAGCTACACAGGAACATTGCTATAGGCCAGCATAAGGAGCTGTAAAAGGCTTCCATCCTTAAGTAGATAGTTCCAATGAGTTCTTGATAGCCCATTTTGTACCAGTCTGGACAGATATAGACTGTTTACCCTAAATTAGTGTCCCAGCCCAGAGTTAGCCCATTTATTATTAGCTGATAAAAGAACAAGCTTTAGAAACATGCATACCTCTGTTTCCCTAAAACAGAATTACAAAAAATCCCACCTTCTGCCGCAGGCAGAGAACATTACTGTGTCCTTCTACTGGGCTTTTCTTTTAGGAAGTTATCCGGTACAACTGATGACAAAGTCTTATTATTTTGCATACAGTTTTACAACAGTCCAGTTGAACTTTCTGCCCAGTTTCCCTATACAGTTGCAAGACAACTCACGGGAGATGTCTTCACCTGGAGCCCACTTAAGCTTCCCAGACACCTGGCTTAGCAGGTTTCCCACTAGTTAAACTCCACGGAATTGCCTTTCTCCTTTTAGACAAGGTAGAAAAGGAAGAATATCCAACATTGCCAGGGAGGAAAGTGGTTTTAGTATGCATACTACTATCAAGCCGATGTAAAAATATTTTTTATTAACCTAAAGAATAATGAGAAGCCGGGTAAGATTCTGTACTTTGTTGTTAGTCTCTACATATGCTTTATGATAAATGCTATTGAAGTACTTTAATTACATTTTCATGTTAACCATTCACTATTGAAAGGACTAGACTTGATTATATGATCTCAGAGCTCAAATATGAAAGTAATTGACATTTCCTCTGATCAAAGGAATGAGTTATTTCTGTGCTGAATTCAAAAGAAGTTTTCTCATAACAACAATGCATCTCAGAAGACTCATTACCATAATATAATCAGGTCTTTGCAGGAATGGGATCAAATGCACCTTTGCACATGATAATGTTCAAGTGATGTTAATTATCTTGCAATGACTACATTTTATGCCATGCAACTTTTTTCAAAAGTTATTTATACACTGTGGTTATTTGGGCAAACCAGATTACTCACTTAAGTTTTACTCAGATATTGCAAGCAACTGTTTGTCCTTGGAAACAGTTTAAGAAATGAAGACTCTGCTTCAAAACAAGCACATGTTGACTAAACATGTCCCCCAGGCTGTCAAGAAGGCTGTATGCTGTGCTGGAGAGAGCAATAGGTGCCTTTAGTGTGAGCAGTAAAAATGAGAGGTGGATGCTTTCACATGGAGAGGCTTTATGGTGTGCCTAGAGGGACTGAGTCACAAAGACAGCAGTGCTCGCCTCCAGAAAAGTTCAGCGTTTTGTAAGGCTTAAGTTTTCAAACTCCACATCTATCACAAGAGCTGGGATCATTCCCAAGTCGCAGAGATGAAACTAATGTCTTTATTGGAATAAATAGCTTTTTTTTTTGGAATGAGTGAGATGAGAAGCTGAAGAAACCCTTAACAGGTGCGTGGTCACAACAGCAAACTCATCGGGGAATAAAAGAATCAGGCTGGTGCACAGAAGTCCTTCAACAAAACCAGCAGAAAATTAGCGATAGGATGATCAACTTTAACCTAACATAATAAAGATTCACTGAATAGATTAGCTTCCTTGTCCAGCTTTCTGCAGTGCAAAAGCAAGCATCACCATCCCAGCAGGGAGGACACAGGCTCCTCGCTGGGAACACAGCCCCAAAGGAGCACTACCTACCACCAAGTTTTCCCCAGTATCTTCCATGCTTTTTGCAGAGGACAGCATGATCTCAGCATGTCAAAGAGGCACGATGGGACTCTGCAATTCCCCAGCACGCGTCATCTGCCTGGAAAGGTGGGTGGCTGACCACGCTCACCCTCATGAGCACTAACTCAGTCTGGTCAATCATCTTAATTATTGCATTTTTCTATTTATGTAAGAAAACTATGGCCCTGCAGAACAGGGAAGCACTAACAGCAGGAAGCCCTGGGAGCGATGAGGGAGCAATGGACATGGGAGCCAGCACTGCAGATCTGGAACCATCCCTGTTAAGAAAACACTGAAGCACTTGGAGCAAACAGCAAGAGGGCAATGTGTTAAGAGCCAACACCAGACAGAAAACAAAGAGAAAGTCTTCAGAAATAAAAATAAAGGTTTATCTTTATGTGGTAGGAAGAAAGGGGACCAGTGAAGGGATACAAAATTGATGGGGCTGTCAGCACCAGAGACAATGGCAACGACCTTAGCAGCTTCAAAGAAGGCTAGAAGGAAGCCTAAGAGATAAAGGATGAGAGACTGAATGAAGTCACAACAGTCAAGATAGCAGATAAGATGCTGACCATTTGTTTAGAAAGGACAGAATTTCAGAAATATTTCTTAAGAAGGATTGACAAGCTTAGGACACAATAGTGGAGAGCAAAGTCTTCAAGATAACTGCAAGGAGATGTGCTAAAAAAGGACAGATGGTCACCGAACTGCAGTTACTACATAGTCAATATTTCTTCTTGATGGTTATGAAACTACAGAGTCCCTGCAAAAAATTGGTATTTCCTCTGAAGTTTAGGATGTTCAAAGAAAAACGTAACATCCTGAGCTCCTTTGAAAATCCAAGACTACGCGCTGACATCCATGTGTTCTAGTTAAGGTATGCAAATATATATGTACTCACGATCAAATGCAGAACCTTTCAATGGCTGCTTCCTCAAATTAATATATTTAAACAGTTCATATTGTATCTTGGCCTGTCATGTACAAGTGCTATCTCAAGAAGCTACACAAGAAAATGAAATTTGAAAATGTTGATTCATAATTCTGGAATAAATTGAGAGATAATGAAATAGCTACCATGCTGTTCCACTTGAAACTTAATTCCAGTGTAATTCAAATGCACAGCACTGATTACCCATGCCATTTGGGGGGGTAGGGTGTGGGGGGGGGTGAAGGTGATTTCAACTCCAGCAAAACTGAAAATAGCATCTATATTCCTACCAAAAGCAGAGAAAGAAGTATATCTCAATTAATAGCAACTCTTGGGTTTCCAGACATCAGTCTCACACATAAAAACAAAAAATTACTTTGCTTGATTTTAAATGTGCCTGTTCCAAATCTAACAGACACAAAGGCTAGAGGCTCTCAACTGTTCAAGTCCATGTGACTGCTGTTCACCGCAGGCAGAATCGTTTTCTGATGATACATCCATAATGCATCTGAAGAAATTTTGAAATAGGAATCTTATATCAAACTCCTCAAGCAGAATCCTAATGGCGCCTGGCTTTGGAAAACTGTGCACTGTATTTTGAGTTTCTTAAACACTTTAATGCACAGAAAACCATCTCCCAGACAATGAGCTGCCACACTCTGAACCACTTTTGACCTGAGGATTATTAGCCTCAGAACATTTGACTGTGAAGAGAGGTAAAAGGAGAGAAAAGCCTCCTGTGCTGTAAAACACCCCTCTGGGTAGGACTGCAGAAAAGGACCTGTGGAGATCACTTCATCCACCTTTCTGCTGAAGGCACTACCATAGATTACATCAGCAAGGTCCATGCCCAGCCAAGTCTTGAAGATTTCCAGCAAGGGACAGTCCTCCACTTCTCTAGGCAATTTATTCCAATGTTTAATTATTATATTTTTTTTTCTCCTTTCTTTCTTCCCTTCTTTCCTCCTCCTCTTTGAATGACACAATTTTCTCTGAAGCAACTTGTACCTGGTGCCTATGATCCTACCACATTGCATCCTTATGAAGGGATACACTCCATCTTTCCCACAACTACCCTTTAGGTACTGGAAGAGTAGATTACCTGAGCCTTCTCTCCTCTAGGCTGAAAAAGCCCAACTCCTTAAATCTTTCTTCATGTGCCAAGTCCTCAAACCCTCTAATCATCTTGGTGGCCCTCCATGGGCCCTTCCCTAGTTTTTCCACTCTCTTGAACAGAGAGGCACCAGAACTGGACACGGTGTTCTATGTAAGGCATAACATGTACCAAGCATAATGATCACAAGGTTCGCCTTGGGATGCTGTGGCACCCACACTTCCAGAGGCAGGGAGGGACTGCAGGATGGGGCTGGCTCCCTGTGCTCAGTTATGCTACCGCAGACAACAGCAAAATATTTCAGGCCATTTCACCTCTCTTGCTAGGTGAGTCTGAGCCATGCTCATTGACTGCTCAGGCATCAAAGGGACTGTTATTCATGACTGCATATAGTCTCTGAGAACTAAAGTTTTAACAAGCTATTCGAGGATCTTAACTTGGCTCAGGACTTTAAGAGTTGATACTTTAAAACAGTCATAGAGCAAACACCATCAGTAAATGTTAGCTCTCTCCCTGCTCACAGTAGCTTTGCAAATCTGCCTCAGTTGTAACTTTGAGGGTGGAAAGCCAAAAACCTTGCAGAGGGGAAGTCTAAAACCTGACCAACAACTGCAGTGCAAGAGCGAGATGATCACACTCAGTTTCTTCTACCTGAATTACCTCTCTTCCCAAGGAGGGCACATTTTAGGTTTAAAGCACTGTCATGGTGGCTCTGGAGATCCCCAGAAGTCGCAGGGCTCAGTCCCTGGGAGAGCTGCATGTGGTCCTTCACAGCAAGCTTCAAGGCAGATAGGTAAGTAACTATGTATGATTTTAGCTTTGTGACAGAGGTCAGGAATCACTAAATATATTACATGGAAGAGGATTGTATTGCCATAGCAGCAGGAGACTGTTTGTGCAACGAACGGATCTCCCTTGCCCATCATCTTCCCCCTCTTTCTTAATGAGATTAGTGATGGGACAAGCGAGATGCAGCACTGACTGTTTATGCAGTAGGACTACTACAATAATTACTTAACTTAAGCACAAACCCTGCGTGTAAGTAACATTGGTGTTAAAGCAGGCACTGACAAATACCAAAATACTCAAGCACTAAGGATGCCTAGCTCAGTGGCAGTGCAAAGGAGATGCGAGCTGTTACTATGTCTGCATCAGTGTATGTCAGAGCAGAAGAGCGACCCACACTTTGCTCCATCCACAACTCTCAGTGGTTGCAAAAAAAAAAAAAAAGACACATAAAGGCTGATACAGAGTACATCCCACAACACACATCACCCAGTGAATTATTCAGAAGGGGACAAAGGATGTTAAAAGAGCCTCAACCTTATATATATGTCCATAAAATACATTAAAGTGTATTTTTTTTATATATATGTATATATAAAAATATAGAAATAGGAGTTTCAGGATGTTTAGATGCTGAGTGATGGCCTCAGAGTCATTCAAAGTAACTCTGAAGGAGCTAACTTGGGTACCAGAGCCAGCACAAACTTCAGCCCCTATGGTAAACAACAAATTCTCCTCGTCACTAGAGCTAATTAACCAAAACCAAATTTTATGCTAATAAGACTGTGCTGTCACCCAAACCAGCTTGGATTGTCAAAGCCATGTATTCCCAGCAGATACAGTTTTGATTAAGAAATATTTGGACAAAAGGGAAGAAAGCAAAAAAGTTATGCCTGGAACTAATATAATGGTCATTTTTAAAGTTGGCCAAGTAACACCCTGCCTGTGATGCCTTCAAATACGCCAAACTTTAAAGCTAATGTTCGTGTTTCAGAAAGTGTTTGCATAAACTTTCTCAAAAAGGAATTTAACTCTTAGTTTAGAGTTTTCTCTTTTCTTACGAAAAATGCCAACATTGCTTTTTTTTTTAGTCGCAACTTCTAGATGTAATTATCACAAGGGCTAACAGATACCAAGGAAACACAGGCTCCTATCTTTTATCGATACAAACGTGCTAGGTTTTCACAGGACTCAGCTGGGATAAATCAGTGCTGAAAGAAAAGAGCGAGCCACAGCACCCGAGCCATCCGCCAGCAAAGTGTTGCTTTTTTTGAGCTGCTCTCAGGCTGTACAGCACAGGAGAAACAGAGGAGCCCAAAACCCCAGAATTCTGTTTAGCTTTTTAAAAATACACCCAAAAAAAGGTAAATGCCTCAAATGTACTCATACGTTCACCATGGTTTACATCATAACGTTGCCAGGATAAATGAGACTATACCTATTTATAGGCTTACCCATAAGTTTTTGCTGGTTTTTAAGACTCTGTTAAGTCTTCTGTACAAAGAAAGAAGCAACATCACTTCTTTAAATGTCCATTGCCTCCGCTAATCAATCATAGTTTCATTGCGTCAGGATTTACAGCCTGAGCAAGGGTAAATGTAGGGAAATAGAACCAGGCAGTATTTTTCAAGCCCCGTGGGGAAAATACAGCTGTGCAACTACCGGGCTCCGGAGGAATCCGGTGCACCCTCATTTCCACAGCATCATCCGGAGCACTGGTATGTAAGGAGAGCCTAATTAGGACAGTAAATTCATAGGAGTGGTCATCTAAAGTTCAGCTGGTTTCTGTACTAGGCGAGCCAGAGACAGTACAAACAGCGTACGGCCGCAACAAAGGCACACACGGCTGGCAGAAGGCTATGCATACTTGCATGACAAATAATCTCATTAAAGAAACAAATTACATATTGCCAACAGAATACCGTCCGCCTTAGACGGCTTTGGTGCCGTGGGTTTTTAGATCAACCCACTTAATATGTCAAGAGTATTTGAGCTTGAATAATTGGCCCAAAAATAATCCTTTTGTTTCTAGATTGATAGAATCACTTGTACTGCATCCAAGAAGTGCCAGAAGATTAAGTTGGTAATGAGATCGTACCTTTCCCTATTCTCGTTAGTTTGTCAGGGCAAATAATTGATGTGCCATTTTCTGTTCTTGCCATGAGACTGGATTTGCATTTTTGCTTCCAAAGAAGCTAGGGGTTTTTGGTGGCTGTTTCTTTCATTTCATTTTGTTTGATTTTTTTTTTTGTCACGGTCGTTTGGAGCAGGAGAGGGGGCGTTTGGGGTTTTTGAGATGCTTGAAGAAAAACGCTACACACAGGATTTGCAGGCTACAAGACAATACCATTCTCTCCAAGTTCTTACCCTCCCCATTTTACATTATTCCATACTCTTTCCTACAGAAGGGCAAACATAATTCTTATGATGTGCTGTAGGATTCGCAACTATTCTTCCACAGATACAACGTCTCAAACCACTCTCAAATGTTCACATTTACACAGGGCAAAACACAGATCAGTACTTCATCTGCTCTTTAGGTTAAGTCTTAAAGGTCTAAGTGTGAACGGATTCCTGTCCCAAGGTCACTGCGCTTTACCAAGGCGCTGAAATTCCCAGCCATTTGAGTCAAGAACTCAGTCTGATAGGTGTCCGCCTCTTTTTTCCACCTCAAAACATAAGATTTTGTACACCACCCTCTCGCACCATCACATCGAATCTTATGTATCCTATACAGAGTGTACCATCACAGGGAGATGCTGGCATTTCTTACCGCTGCATTTTGGTTTTTTTTTCCCATACCATGTTAACAAGATGCAGTTCCATCAGTCTGCAACTGAATTAATGATATGGGGAACCTGGCTTAATGGTAGAAAAACAGTTTGATAAAAATTCTGGTTTTACAACCTCTTTTGAAAGATTTGTTAAGTTTTCATAGCCAATGTGCCATCAGAGAATAAGAGGGGTTTTAATAAAATAAAAAAGGAGTCTGGTGTAACTCATTTACAGCCTCACCATCCTCAAACAGACACAGCCATCCTAAATCCTTACCAACTACAACATATCAGCATATCATAAAATGATACATTGACACTTGACATTAATTTATATATACCAGTATACAATACAATTATGCACAAAACTACATCCGTTCAATCTTGGCAGCACTCACACAAGCTGTGCTTGCCATTATGCACTATAACATACACTTGGCTTGCTTATATGCCATATTTTCATACTGCAATTGTAACAGAATTCAAGGTGAGACTCTTCACAGTCTTTCCTCCACCCTGCTTTCAGTCATCCTGCTAAAAGGTTAGGTAACAGGTTACTTTTCTGTAACTAACACTAAACAAGAGTCTCGTGTCACAGCCTGCTCCTTTCTTTGCCTTTACAATGCTGTTTATCCCTCTCCCAGTCGTATTTTTCATTGCTCTGCACCTTCAGGTACCATCCTTCACCCTTGCAATAGATAGAAACTACCACTACTACTGTTTCTGTGTACCCTGCCAGTCTGCAAGTGACTTTACGAGTTCCCAGACCAGTGAATTGACCTAAACAAAAGGTAAAATTAAAAAGACTTAGCATCTAATAATGAAAAAAAAAAAATCATAATGGAATTGAAAAGGGGGGCAGTGGAGGGTTGTTTGTTTTCTGGGAGTTATAATTCTTTTATCTGAGGGGTTTTATGGATGAGTTTTATCCGCAGCCGTGCCTAAAGAACAGATATTTCCATATATTTTTTTCTGCCGGAAAGTCCTTCCTGCCTCCAGCTCACCCTCCAGACTGCACGGTTGCTTGAATTCATACATCTATCCCACATTTCCTTGGAGAAAGTGATAAGTAGACCCATCTGTAAGTATCTGTACTGTGTTTTTCCATTCCAGCTGAGAGCTGGCTGAAGGTCAGAGCATAAATTACATTTACTACAACACATTTTGATGGGCTGAATCAATACCCATGATCAAGTACCCTGTGCAGGCTCCCAACAAGGACAGATCTCCACTCCTGTCATGAATTCTTTCCATTCTTTAAATCATAGCTATCTCCATTATTCTACTGTCAGAATAACCCTGTTTTCTGACAATACAGAAAAACACATTCTGCAAGAGATGACATTCCTCTCCGAACTCAGTTTAATAAATCCCCTTGGGATTTTTCCACAAAGGTAACAGCAAATAAAAGGATAGAAATCTATAGAAAAGTTATCAAATTCAAATATCAATAAAGTGTCATAGGCCTGCTAGAGAATTAGAAGAGACCTAATTACCCCATGTTGCTGTTTCTTTGTTAACGTGTGTTACTAAACACACAAAGAGACTTCTTGGGCTGGAATCTCAACATTATGTACACTGCTCTGGATACATCTGATATTAAAACAATATGCAACACTACCACAAGCCTCCATGTACCTGTAGCATACACCATTTAAATAATCAGGCCTAAATGCACTCATTTTTCCAACACAGCACACAGAGTTTTAGGTTTTCATGCTTATGGAAAGTGTACTTCAACCTCTCCACTATCCATCTAGAGTGGGGTTTCAGTTGTTTGCTTTTCAGGTCATTCTTGGGGGGAAATCACTCAGTGTCAAAAATTTTAAATCACATCTCTGGACTGCAGTTTCCATTTACCATTGGCTGTGGGAGAAATGCTCCAGGGACTGGCAGGAGACTGTTTAAAATGACTCAAAATCAGTTCATTCCGAACAAAACACCATTTATTCACACATACAAAAACACCCTCAAAACCACCCACAGGGAAAACATTATCATCCCACACAAATAAATAACCCCAAAAACCAAACCAACCACCCCCATCACCAAGGCATGCTTTCAAGAATACCTAGAATAACTAAATTTAACATCTTTCTTTGAAAATTTTGGCCAAGTTCTGTTCAGTCTATTCACTGGAATAGGAAAAGAAGTTCTCTCTTGCAGTAATGCCTTAAATTTTTCCTCTTGTTTCTCTCCTAACAGCCTCTCCATTCAATTAGGCACATGATCCCAAGTGTACAGAATATTTCTGAAGAACTTGGTACGGTATTTAAGCACACATGTATAGTCCTGGACTGCATTTAAGTGTTTTCCTGAAAGTGTACATCATCTCAAGATTGCTTCCAGCAGCTATGACTAACTAAACCAAAGCTGGACATGTGATTAAAGATTATGATTGAAGATCTGGCACTTAATTTATCAACAGTAACCGACTCACAACTACCTGCACACACACACACTTGTTCTCCAAAGGCTTTCTCATGATTCCAGCCAGCCCAGGGACCTGAGGATATACAGTATATATACGCTACTGTGTAACTTATAGCACCATGGTCTTTCCTGGCAAGGTACCAATTTGTCCAGAGAGCTCAAAGAAGGGATTTTGGGTCACAGCCACAGCTACCACAGGCTCAAAATGCTTAACACATTGGGAAGCAGGGGGAGGAAGGTAGGGGCAGACATCTCCTACCATACTTCAGATATTGGCCTGGGATATGAAAAGGCCGCAGGCACCACTGAAATGCAGGTCAAGGACACAAACTCTCTTTCTTCAAGTCAGTAAAGTACATTGACTAGCTGCTTAGGAATCAGTCAAGGACACATCTTCTAGCACTGGGACGTGCAGAGGCTGGAAGTTTAAGAGTAAAGCCAGAAAATTAGAGAGTTTTCCTCTACATTAGAATCATAGAATGCTTTGGGTTGGAAGGGACCTTGAGAGATCATCGAGCCCAACCCCCCTGCAGTGAGCAGGGATTGAACCTGTGAACTTGGCATTATTAGCGCCGTGTTCTAACCAACTGAGCTAACCCGGCTGGTCATTAATAAATTTCAGTTTTTATTACAAATACAATGAAAGTCAGAAAAATAACACCAAATCAGCTGGAAAATAGAGTTCAGGGAAGGCTGATTTGTGACTAAGCTGTAGTTCCAAAAAAAAGGCATTTTCAACTGATAAAATCCAGGTATCCCCAAAGATGTGAAAAGTCATTCTTTCAAGGACTGTACAGACACTAAAAATGACTCCATTGATGATCACAACACCACATCCTTCTCTCGCACAACCTCGTTCCGCTGAGCAGGAGGAATTTGGCAAGGCAGAAAACAGCAAGGTAAGAGAGAATAAGGGAAGCAAGGAGAGGAAACACTTAAACCTTACCCTTTATTCTTTGCTTAAAAATAATAATAAAAAGAAGGATGCATAGGTTTCTGTTCCCCTAGAGACGTTCAGCAGATACAAGTGGGAAATGAACTAGGTTAAACATGGTTCCCATGGAAGAACAAAAATTATTTTAGGATAATCTTCTGTTGTTTTCCCTAATTTGATACCAGGCAGAGCTTCCAGAATAAAGAAATGGATTTACCTGGCATCATTTCCCCCTAAAAGGGTACTCTCCACATAGCTTAAAGAGGACCTCTCAGAAAGGAGTTATTTCCCCACCCCACTTAAACACTCCCCAGGGGGGTAGGGGTCCCAGCAGCAACCAACAAGATTGATTTCAGTTGCTGTAGAGATTTTAGAGCCAGGAAAAGCTCTGTGGAATTTGATTTTATTTACCTTTTAGAGGTACAGCTTCATGGGACAGCCTTTCCATGCTGCACACCAAGGGGAGTCTTCACCATTCCTTGTCACTGGACTTGTCTGGGGTTGTTAATGAAGAAGAGCCATGCAGTTTTATAAGTTTTGGTTGCCTTGAAGTTGCAGTACATAGCCATACTTCACCCTGGCTAAACATCTAGTCTCCTAGGATAGATCAGCATGGCAACAAAGGTAACATGTTTCTTTTTTTTTTTTTTTTAAAGGTGTTTAGTGTTTCAGTATATCAAGTTGATAATTTCATACTCAATAGGCTGGCATTAGTAAAACAAATCCTGCCTTTTATCAATAATATATAGATAATGAAAAATACAGTGTTGCTTTGTAATTGTCTGGCATTGCATTTGTCCCATGTAGGAAAGACAAACCACGACCAGACTGCTGAACAGGGTAGCTCCACTGGACCCCACCGAAAAAAAAGCACAAGCCACCCTGCACCTTCAGGGTCACTGCAGTACATCTGAGCAGAAGGATCAAACCTCATCACTTAGAAGTGTTCTCCCAGCCCCTTCTCAGATGAAAATAAAATTGTTCTCCACTGAATGACTACAACACTTCAGACTCCTTAGCGATGTATTAATTTTGATGCATTAATTCATGAAGTTCACAGTATCTCATAGATCTCGATAAGAGTTGCCCACTGATAAGTGCTGTGCAGTGCTTTGTTTTACAGAAGATTTTTATTTAAAAAAAAACCCACAGCATCAAACATACGGAGCATACATTACTGTTGCTCTAGGCTGCAGTAACCTTGCACGCTTTTCTCACTGAACAAGTTTCAAAGACAGGGAGTTTTTTTACCTTCAGAAAAAATCCATATTTTATACCCCACAGTGAGGAAAGCCCCAAAGCTCACCTCTCAGGTGTTTAACCATATCAAAGAAAGGTCCACAGATGCAGGAGGGCCAAAGCACTTAGTAATTTAAAACATGCATTATGAAACAAAAGCAGTTTCTAAAAATCCTCCCCAAGTACAATACCTGCACCTCAGAGAAGTGAAAAGAACAGCTTTAAAAACAAAGAAAGAATCAGCTGTGAGATCTTGCAATTAACCCAAAGAGGAGCCAAACGTAGATCTCAATGCTGTGGTTTGGGTTTATACAATTTAGTTCTAGAGATCTGGTGCCTCTGCAGCCAGGCAGATGCACTGCGGGAGGACTTGGGTTAGTGGAGAGAAGAAAAGTCGGTAAGGACCATGTCAACTCAAGAACTGAAACTGCATAAGAAAAGTCTGGCCCGAACCCATCTAATAAGGATCTGTTTGCTTCCACTTCCCTGGAGATGTATGTGCATCTTTCAAAGACTAGCTGGCGTTAAATAGTTAAATTCCCTGCAGTGAGCAAGGATGCCAGGATATGTGAATAGTCAAACTGCCTTGTCATAAAAAGCTGTCTGTATTTTCTCTTGAATTGTGATAGCTGTGAAGACTTGAGTTATTCTGTTAAATGTCTCTTCACAGTTTGCCACTCCTTTCAGCAAGGACACACACACACATGCAATTTCTTAGAGATTTTTGTGACTTAAGAAAACTGTGTAGGCTGAAGCAGGTATTTTCTAAGTGTTTCACAATTAAGATGAACATTTCTCCCAGTGTATAAATATCCCCTTTATCCTCAACCCAAAAGATTATGCTCAACCTCAATGATAATACCTGGTCTTCCAACAATATAACAGAGATGGGCTCATCCTGTAAACTAAGGAGAAATACATCCATACATCCATCTCCCAGTACATTGGTCTCCAGCATGGCAGTAGCAAGGGGTAGCTCCTGCCCCACACAGCGCTCTGCTGGACATGGTTACCATATTAACTGGTTTAGTGGTGGACTTTGTAGTGTTAGGTTAATAGTTGGGCTGGATGATCTTAAAGGTCTTTTCCAACCTAAACGATTCGATGATTCTATGCCATGCATGGGGCAATATTGTTGAAGAAAGTGAGAATCTCAAGTATCTGTAAAGTCCCGCAGGATTTTGACATCCAGGGGAAATGGGTGTGTGCATGAGAGAGAATCTGATGTCTGATACTTAAAAACAACCCCACCCACTGGTAGGTAGTGCTAGAGAGAGATTAACGTCCCATTCCTGTCTCTAAGCTGCACGTACATTCCACATCACCCCAACAAGGCTGACCACAGGCCCCTAATGGGCCACAAAGCCAGCATACTTTGCTTTAATCAATATTGGCATTGAATTAAGGAATTACCAGGTACAGATATGAGGCTGATCATTGTGGCATCTGCTCTGGGGTATGTACTGTGTTGCCTCAGCACCCAGAGTCCTCATAGGATCATAGAATCGTTTAGGTTGGAAAAGACCTTTAAGATCATCCAGTCCAACCATTAACCTACACTACCAAGTCTACTCTAAGCCAATCAAGGGTAGACTAGACTAAACCATGTCCCAAAGTGCCACGTCTGCCCATTTTTTGAACAATTCCAGGGATGGGGACTCCACCACCTCTCTGGGCAGCCTGTTCCAATGCTTGACCACCCTTTCCATAAAGAAATTTTTCCTAATTTCCAACCTAAACCTCCCCTGGTGCAGCTTCAGCCCATTTCCTCTCATCCTATCACTAACTACGTGGGAGAAGAGACCAACACCCACCTCCCTGCCCCCTCCTGTCAGGTAGTTGTAGAGAGCGATCAGGTCTCCCCTCAGCCTCCTCTTCTCCAGGCTGAACACCCCCAGCTCCCTCAGCCGCTCCCCACCAGCCCTGTGCTCCAGACCCTGCCCCAGCTCCGCTGCCCTTCTCTGGACACGCTCCAGCACCTCAATGTCCTTCTTGTGCTGAGGGGCCCAAAACTGGACACAGCATTCCAGGTGCGGCCTCACCAGCGCCGAGCACAGGGGCACAGTCACCTCCCTGCTCCTGCTGGCCACACTATCCCTGACACAAGCCAGGATGCTGTTGGCCTTCTTGGCCACCTGGGCACACTGCTGGCTCATGTTCAGCCGGCTGCCTACTCATGTAATACCTTTAGAAAAGGAAGTGAACTGAATAGGTGTTTGACTTAAAAATACAAATAACTTTTAATAAAGGATGTAGATGTGAACAAATACCATTACACTTTTAATGGGACGAATATATGCTGTGCAGCTCCCTTTGTCTTTCTCCAGTTAAAGCCAGAAAAAGAGTATACTGTGCCCCAAGTTACAGAGCTTAAGGGTTGCATTTGCACTGCATAGGTACTGTCAGGAAAATAAGCACCAGCATCCAAAGATACGCAACCAAGCTGCAAAATCCTGCAGTTTAAAATTTAAAGATTTGTTATTTGGACAGGCTGTGTGCATAGGACTGCTTAAACCATCCCGCGTGTCCCATGAGCATGCTCTGCACAGCTCCTACCAACACGTGCTTCAGCAACTCTGCTCCGTGCCATGGACCCAAGGGATGCCCTGAGGAGCTGGGGAACCAACAGCCACAAAGGCTGAACCCTTTGCCAAACCATTTATTCACCCCACGAGCCAGCACATGCACCAAGGGGCTGGGAAGGCGTCCGTGCAAGTAACAGCATCCACCACTCCGCACTTCTATGCTGAAAACAATTATTCCAGAACCAACTGAATTACTAGTTAGGAGATATAGTGGCCTACCCTAATTACATAGAATCTGTGAAATTTGAACCTACACCCACAGGGCTCCGTTTCTGACACTTGCTGCCACCTGTCTTCACCTTTTCTTGCCTTAATTCTCTTATCTATAAAACAGGGGTAAAAAATATCATTGCCTTGAGGCCCCTATATATGAGCTGCTGTATCAGAGCTGGGTATTATACTGAGAGTTATTTAATAAAACGTAACAGGGCCTAACCCATTTCTTAAGGAAGATTTCATCTCACCTAGGATTTTAAAAGAAGTAATCCCAGATAAATCTCATCTTTTCTCTATTTCCATAACATGATGTTCTTCCACCCTGTTTTTCCACTGTGGAAGCTCTCAAGGAAATTCCACCCTTCCCCTCTTTTTTCCTGAAGTATAATGTCAGTTGTCTTTCAGCATTCAGATAACCAGTCTGAGCTCCTGGGCTTTATGTACCAGAATTTGGAGTGATAAATACTTCTGCCTCACCCCCAGGAATTTCAGCTGTTTGTCTTTGGGGATTACAAGGATGAGTGACTGAAAGAAATACATTTTTCTTTCCGGCTTTGCATTGTATGCTTGTATAAAAAGATTCTAATATAAAAGTGGCATTGATGGCAGCAATACTTCTCAATAAAAGAGCTGCTTATAGGAGTTACATACTAGATGATACAGCTTCAAATAAGGAGATAAATTATGTTACATTACTTCATTTGATTCTTTGGGGAACGTTTAAGTTTAAAGAAAAACACAGGATAGGTTTTTGCCACTGAGAAATAATGTAATTAATTGCAATCTACCGTATATTCACTCAAATTAATGAGCTTCACTGTAAACTACCTTAGTATAAATATACCACACCACATCATCTCACATAGGTCCAGTGTGGGATAATTGCAAGGATTTATCGCTCTTATTAGAAAGCCTATGAAGAAACAGATGCTAGGATTAAATTTGGGATGATATACACAGCAACTGGGTTTGGTAAGATTACAGGGACTTTCTTCCTCTTCCAGTAGGGCTCTTTCAGCCTCATGCTATTACCACATACCTTTCACTTGATTTTAAGTAGATGGAGACTTAAACAAGGTAAAGGTATTTGAGCAAGCTTTCACCTGCTTTCCAACTCTAGACCCAAGTGACTGCTCATTCAAGTAAAACCTACTTCATTTCTGCTTCCCCCCCTACCCCCTCCCACCCTACGTGATTTACTTCAACGATCGTTGGATGAAGGTCTGTTCTTAGGCTGGAAATTGAGAACTACACAATATTAACACTTATTTCTAGAGACAAGACTACTGTAAATATCAATGCCATCACCACCTATGCTGTTTAGCTTCGCATTTCAAACATCCTGGATAATACGTCTGCTGAGTTAATTTCTAGGATTCACACACACATTAAATCTTTGTGCTGGTTTTCCTCCATCACGTTAGTCTCTAAGTTAAAATAACCACTTATTTTTCTTCTTATTCCTCATTTATAAATGTAAGCATATTTTCCATGAAAAGTGTTTGTCTGCATTAGAGACCTAAAACAAAACCCTTGCCTGATGATCTAGCGTCTTACATCCCATTTAGACTTATTTATTTTTACCAAAACTTCATGTACTGAAATATTTTACAGTTGCAGTGATCCCACTTTATGGAGATAGCTATTCAGGCTTGAAGAACA
This sequence comes from Pelecanus crispus, assembly GCF_030463565.1. Classification (NCBI taxonomy): domain Eukaryota; kingdom Metazoa; phylum Chordata; class Aves; order Pelecaniformes; family Pelecanidae; genus Pelecanus; species Pelecanus crispus. The sequence goes on along the minus strand of NC_134651.1, from coordinate 3,969,307 downwards.
AGCTATGATGAGTGCTTAAGGGATGAGCCTCCTGACCTCATAATATGCATCCTTGTGAAAGATAGTTGAAAATTAGTATCTCCTGGATTTTTACCACCAGAGCTGCCATTTGTGCTCTGTAAAAGGTCTTCTACCACTAAAACTGCAGCATTGCTGTATAGTTATGCAGCTATGTATTGCAATATACAGTAAGTTATACTCTTATGGTCAGAATAAAGTATCCAAGTCCTCACTGAAATCAACATGCAATGCTTTTCCCACACATTTCACCACACTCTAGAACAGATACGCATGGAAAAAACCATCAATTCTTGTTTTTCAGAAATTCTGCAGATGGAAAGCCAAGGTATGTGCTGTGTACTGTGATGGATGCACACAGAGGCTCCTTTTCTGTTGGAATGCACATCTTGTGGAGAAAGGTATGGAATAGGAAAGTCATCTAATTAAACTGTCTTTATTCTAGTTTTTATGTGTAATGACTAACTAATAACAGCATGCATCACTGCAGCAGCCATATTTATAGTGACATGCACTGCTTCTGCTGAATATATTGGGAGTGAAAGACTCTGTGATTCCCAAAGCTCTGCTGAACAAATTAAAATTTTAATTAATAGTCTCTTTCATTATTTCCTTGTTCTCCCCCCCCCCCCCCCCCCGCCCCAACTCCCCCAGGATTATGGATCTGAAAGTTAAAAAGTACAGTACTGATTTGAGTGCATCTTATGAGCTGAATGCCAAACAAAAATAACTGGTTAGCACAGCAGCCAGACTCAATGCTGTCACATCAATGACGAGTTATAAAATTGGTGATTAAACAAACTTGCCTGACCTCACTTGAGAGGTTTCATAGCCAGAGGAAGCAATAGCTTGATAACCATATTAGATGTTAACATTTAAAAATCAACCGCGTAAGATTAAAGTAATAAAGTGATTGATTGCAGCTGAAGTTTTCCAGTACACCCAGTTGAGCAGGCCTTTTGAATTGCCAGGAATATAATGAAGTCTCTCCTTTCATTTAAGGAATATTCTCCTGGCTGCTGCAAATCAGCAGTCCTGGTACAGGAGTAGCAGCAAGAGGAAGAAGGAGTTGCCTTGCCAACGTACATGATTTTTTTATATATATTAAACCCAAACTTACTGGGTAAGAATAGAGCTTGACCCTTGTTTAAAATTAAGCATTTAATTAAAAAGGCAATGTTTCCTTAATATTCTAAGGATGTCTGTCCTTGGGTATAGACCCAGTGGAAGAGATCACTTGCAGAGTGATGGTATTTCAGTGCATGCACATGTAGATTCTCAGTCACAGAAGAACCAGAACCAGAATTAAAGCAGCGAACAGTCTCTATCCCAACACATTTTTTTGTCTAGTTCACCACAATAACTGCTCTAAAATAGCTTCTAAGATGGTAAAAATAGAGGTGAAACAGGAAAAGAAACAAAAGTCCTAATGTTTTCTAAGATAAATAGACCTCAGGGGGACAGTCCACATGCATGCAATGGATTACCTTGTTATTTGGTCTGATGATGTGATGCTATTAAAAAACTCAATGTTAAATTGACAGTTAACATGTGTGAACATATGTATTATTTTAATATTTTTTTTCTTCAAAAACTCCCTCAGTCAAAACCTATAACATTAATAGGAACCTGACTGCTGGGGCAGAATGGAGAGTTAGGTCTCAGATTCCTCCTGCAGAAACTGTTTGTTCCTCTGCAAACGCAGTGTAATTTGAAGGTATTCATTCAGCGTACTCTTTTAAGAGTTTGCCGGTGTTTCCTTGTCACTCTGTACTTCTACAAAAGCTATATTCCCCTATATTTCTAGGGAATTTTGATTAATTAGCTGTCTTAAAAGAAGTCATGCTTCAGAGGAGCATCATGTTTGTACAAATGGGTTTGATTTTAGTTCTTCATATTGGAGACTGGATTTTGTTGCATTTAAGTTAATCTGGGGCTTTGCTTGTTCCTTTATTAACTACAGTGCTAGGGTTTTCTTCAAAGGGTGATGAAACTATCGAAGCCTGTTAGAAGTCCCACTGACACTGCAGCCATACTTTTCAAAGATTTTGTTGATGCAGCTGCCTACAATGGAGACAATATCCAATGCCTTTTTGGCACTCTTAATGTCATCTGAAATAGAGTATATCATGCTGTTTTCATGACAAGTATGCACAGAAACAGTCAAAACTCAAAAGTCTTCTGTAGTCGGTTGATCTTCCCATGATGCTTAACTTTAGGATTGTCATTAAGTTGCCAAAAACGTATCCAGTAGAGGGAAGATAGAAAATATCAATGAAATAGCGCCTCCTTCAAAGGTTTGTCTTTGCCTTTGAATCATATGAGAGGAATTGTAGACATTTGACAAAACTGGGATTTGGCATGTTTCTTGGAATAACGTACCAACTCCGTTATTACCTTTAAGCTGGAGAGACTTGAGTATCATGAACAGCCTCCTCAATTCAAAGGAGCAACGTTCACTGGTACACAGATCAATACTCCTTTCATTACCCAACTTGCTCGTCTTGAAGGCAATTAGCCAAGATCTCCACATTTGCCCTACCACAGCATCCCAATTAGGGGATGCCAAGCACAGTAGCTTCTTGCTCTCAGAGGGGTTTGAATCCAAATCACAAGAAGTGGTATCTGTGAGGGTGCAATATTTCATCAAATACAGGTGGGAAAAATATTGTGGATAACATTAAAGCAGTTAGAGATTACTCTTTGATAGCCTTTACGTAGCAGAATTAAACAATGAGGTCCTGGCTCACTGAAGTTCCCGTTACTCTCATTTGCATCAGTGTTATACCCTGGCTCCCTGCAGAGGATCTCAGCATAATTATACCATGGGTAGTAGTAAAGGGAAGATTAAGCAAGATATTGCACTTCCTGTGAATAAGTGTGGGTTGGGGGGGGAAGGAGAATTTCATTTGTCTGGGTTGAGGATTCCCCCCCCTTTCTTTCTTCCCAGTGACAGAAAACACTATCTGATGCAGAAGCACTAAGTTCAAGTTAACGCTACTTCTAGAGACAGCGGCCGCAGTACCACCCCACGGGAGGCATTGCCAGCACCGCTCCCACGCACGGCAGCAGCAAAGCCCAGGCATGCCAAGAGACAGGGCTGGGTTAGCAGCACTCCCAAAAGAGTCAGCAAGAGCATCTGCTCAAGTTTAAGGGCCCAGAACAGTGGTAGGATTTTTTTCAAGTGTTGAACAAGCAGCTACTCCGCCTTGAAATAAGACAGAGCAGGTCTGCGCTTGCCACTCGGGGCATGGAGGGGGAGTTTGGCTGCTGCCAGCTGAAACTCCCCAAGCGCTGGTTTTGTTTCTGCTTATAAGTTTATTTCTAAATATGTGCATAAACTGCCACTGATGCCTCTTGACTGTGGTTCAGTGAACACATTTGATAACAACCATTCGGAATACTGAACGAAAATTTAATTTTGCTGTTCTTTGGTAACTACTGTGTACCTGTAGCATCTACATTTAAAATAAATAATTATTTAAAAAAAGAATCGCAGCACTCTTTCATGTCTTAACAGCAAACATTCACTGCTGCCTGTGTCTTATACCCAAACGAGAGCTGTCTGTCTGACGCCTGTCATCTGTGCCTGTTCCCTGCTATCTGTCCATTCAGCGTGTAGCACAGACGTCTCCTCAGAGTTAATTGTCTGCTCAGCTGTTGTCCCTTTCACCCAGCTTTTCTTCAACTGAACTGCCTGTCATTGCTCAGTTACTTCTGCGTCTCCGCAAATTAACTCACCCCTTGGCATGGCTCAGCATCTCCAAGCTCCAGCCAAGGCAGGAGTACATTCCTACACACAGCATGCCATCTAGTGATGGAAGAAGTGAGAGCACAGTCTCAGATCCCTCTTGAAATATTTCCAGATTTATTTCTTTTCACAAAGAGTCCAAAGGAAACATTCAGGAGTCCAAGAAAATATTTAGTCGTTTTCTCACATATTGACCCTATAAATAAAAGCAGCACACCAAGGACATGCAGCGTCTCCTCCCGGCAAAGTATGATGGCAAAGACATAAATGCATGCAGGGAAAAAAACCAAACCAAAACTAAACTCATGACAATTATTTTCTTGTATATCACCCTAATGAAATTTAATGACAAAACATAACAAAACACTGGAGGCCACCCTCAGGTTTTGTACTTCACACAAAACACAACGCAGCCAGCACAACATCAGTAGTGACAGCACTCCTGAAGAGTGCTGGAAGACAAAGTGAGCAGGAAAACAAGTCTCCTGGAGGACATCAAAATGATGTAGATATATGCACATATGCATTTTAATTCTCATGTGGCTGACAATGCCCTTAAGTCATATACAGTAGCCAGCACTTTCTATTTTTTTCAGAAAATTGCAGTATTCCAAAGGGAGCATCCATGCAATTGCAACCCATCCCATCTCTGATAAACCCTGCCAACAGTTCAGACAGTCTAGGTTAGTTTTCAGCAGGAGGCTAAACTACTCTGTTTTTTCTTGTGTATCAACAAGGACTAACTCTTTCATGTGGCTAGTAATGATGTCCTGGATGAGTCTGAGGAACAGCCCTAAACCAAGCTGACAATTTTCTTAAGCTGCATGGACTCAAATGCCTTCAGCCTCAAGCAGCAAGGTGAATATATCCATAAAGCTTTAGGAAGCTTCTAATCACAACTTTCATGTGTATTGTTATCAACAGAAAATATGGTGTGTTAGGGTTTTTTTTTTTTTTTCCTCTTTGAACAATCTTTACACATAAGAAATTTTGCATGTCTACCATAGAAACGGACAGCCATTATTAATAGCATCATAGTAATGGCTGGGATAGAGTTAGTTTTCTTCCTAGTAGTGGGCACAGTGCTGTGGTTTGGATTTAGGATGAGAAGAATGTTGATAACACAGGGATGTTTGAGTTGTTGCTAAGTAGTGGTTACACTAGCCAAGGACTTTTCAGCTTCTCATGTTCTGCCAGCAAGAAGCTGGGAGGGGGCACAGCCAGAAGAGTTGATCCCAACTGGCCCAAGGGCTATTCCATACCATACGGCGTCATGGGCAGTATAGAAACTGGGGGGGGTTGGCTGGGGGGCGGCAACCACTGCTCAGGAACTGGTTGGGCATCTGTCAGTGGGTGGTAAGGAACTGCATTATGCATCACTTGCTTTGGATATTCTTTTATTATTATTATTTTCCCTTCCTTTTCTGTCCTAGTAAACTGTCATTATCTCTCAACCCACAGATTTTACTTGTTTCCCCCCCGATTCTCTCCCCCCTCCCACTGGGGCAGGGGGGAAGTGAGCAAACAGCTGTGTGATGGTTAGCTGCCTGCTGGGTTAAACCACAAAAGTAACTAACAACCAAGCAGAAGCTTATTAATACCCACATCACCAGAGAGAAGCCTTTGAGAGGGAATTACCAAAAAATAAAAAAGTATAAGCTTCCACATTAGTTAACATCTAATTAACACTTCTGAAAACAGCGTGTGCAGGGAGCACAGGGGAGAAGCTTTAGTTACTCAACTTCTGAACACCAAGCTCTCATGATTCCATTGTTGTGGCTACATTTTGGAATTTGCTTTCCTGAAAAATATCAGAATTGACAGATTACCAGTATTTTTTCACCGAGATATGAACTCTAGAAACCACCAGCTGCTGCTTATCTGCCCTGGTACTTTTTGTCTTTCCTTTGTATTGGCCTCAGGCCACAGAAGACCAAGTTCCTACAGCAGCCCAGCGCAGAGCAAACTTCTGCCATTAATACTGGCTTACACTACGAGTAGTTTCCTGGCAAAGCATCTGATTTTCCAAGACATTTGAGACTAAGGAATGAAAACGCAATCTCTTCTCCATACAAAAAAGCCCATTGATCACTAAGGCTGTGCAGACAGGAAGGTCAAGCCTTGGGGTGGAATTACCCCAAAACAAACTTACACAAAGAGAAATGGGTTTCACCTTCACATATGATAAATGGTTACAGCACAGATCACCTCCTGCACCACTGAATCCAGTACCAAAACATTCATTGACTGCAGCAGGTTCAGGCTGAAACCCCTAACACCAATGTACAGGGAGTAATTTTTACTATTCTTAATAGTTTTGTCCGACACCACCCCCCACCACAAGTTTTTCACTTAAGCCAAACATTCAACATTAAATTTTTCTTTTTTGTTTGGGTAAGAAATAATAAATTGAATGTGATGAATTAATTATCAAAGGACACTTCATTAACCAGAGTACCTTACAAACAGCTCTTCATTGTCTGAAGAGACTTGTGCCAAAATGCTGCTGGAAACATAAATTCTTCTTATTTTTAACACCTTAAAGAACATCTAATGCATTGCCAAAGCTAAGGCTTTTACCCAGGGTCTCAGTGTCAGATGATGGGACAAATGCTTATTAACACAAATACAAACAAGAAAAAAAAAAGCCATAAAATGTATTACCTTAATCAGCATGAATGCCGCAAACAAGCACACCTCCTCCCCTACCTTCTCCAGAAGCAGAAGCAAAAGCAAAACCCAAGCCCCTTCTCCTCCCCCCTTTTAAACCTAAGCCTGAACCTAAACCCACCCTAAACCCCCAGCTGGCCCTGATGACTGGCCCACCCCCTCTGGCCCTTAAAGCCACACCAGGACCTCTTCAGCCCAGCACCCCTCAAATGTACATCACCTCTTTTCTTCCATGTTGACATCATTTGTGTTCCATTTTTGGAAACTTCACCTGGGTTAAAAAAGCCACTTATGCACCAGAACAGTCTGGAGCAGCCCATGGCAGGGCCACAGCGTGGGTCCTGCGGGGAGATGGAGGCAGCATCTCGGCTGATGCAACTTGTGCCTATTTTTACACAATAATTCTGCATGCGATGATTCTCCTGCACTGGTTTTGATTTGTTATGGTGACCACATCAGGATATGGGGCACCTCCAACCCTGACGCCACTGCTGACCCCTTCATACCCATGCCCACGTGAGCTTCGCAGAATCCCCCCCTTCCCTAGCCCAATCCCTGGGGCTTGCACTCCCCTTTGTTAGCAACTGCTGAAGTATCCCCAGATAAACCCCTGCCCTCAGGAGCCACTGATTTCTCCCACACTGACGTCCTGACTCCCTTTAGAAGGTGCACACGGGCTGAGGCAGCGCTGGGAGGGAGCACCCCATGCCCAACCGGTCGGCCGGGGGGAGAGCTACCTCCACCTCTGGCGCAGCCCAAAACAGCTTTAGGCCAGAGTTAAAACGTGGTGGTGGAAGAAAGGCAGGTACGGGACTGAGGCCGTGACAGTGACTGCCACCGACTGGGAGCATTTCAGAAGATAAACGAGTTTGTCATTCCCACTGGAACTTCACCAAAACAGCCTTTCAGCTTGCCAGCGGAGAGCAGCTGAAGGGGGAGCGGCGTGCAAATATGAGCATTACAATAACCACAACAAAAAGCTCCTTACAAAGCAATTTCAAAACTAAGTTTAGTGACTGAGGTTTCCAAATCCCGGGAACAGAAGCTTGAATGATTTCCTCTGTATGTTGCCTTGCCCAATAGCATCTTGCTACAAGACGTGGCCACTTATTTGAGGCACCAGCTTGTTCTTTCAGCAGAGTTTTCAGGTATATCCATTAGGTTTCTAAAATTACAGGTTAGCTGCAAGGAAGGAGACGCCACACACACGCTTTTCTTCCGAATCTTACATCAAGCATCTCTTGCCTGCACTTCCAGGGCTGTGAGTTGGCCAAGCTGAGGAGATCCCAGGAGGGTCTCACCTACCCCGGCACAGCCAGTCCAGCCTGAGGCTTAGCTGCGACTTGGGCATCAGGTGAGGACCATGAAATACCTTACAGGATAAGAACTCATAAGCAATAATCTTAGTTTTACATTAAACAGGATTTAATCTTTCTGTACAAGCTGGATTGCATAAAGCATCCTACCGGTTGCAAACTGGATGAAGTCTTGCAGTCTTCAAGGCAGGCAAGATTTGAAACGCATAACTTAATATTACATGAAACCGAAACAGATTTCCCTTGGTGATTTAATCACAGCACATTTGCCTGTTCTAGATAATGTTGTGTGATAATGTCTGTGATAACATTCTGTTTATTCATACGAATGATCTGAAGTTGTTCATGGTTGCCAGGTGACATTTGTTTAGCAGTTTTAAGTAGGAGACCAGATAAAAGAAAATTCCAGCAGAAATAATGATAATAAAATATTTTTGATCATTCCTCCAGGATATTGCTCTGTGAATTTCAGAATCAAACAATTAGGATCTGTCGTGGTTTAGCCCCAGCCAGCAACTAAGCTTTGGACTATTTTCTTTCCCTTCTCAAAAACGTCTTCTGCTGTGTTGCCCCACACAATGATGTCATCAATGTACTGCAGATGTTCTGGAGCTTCACCCTGTTCCAGTGCTGTCTGGATCAGTCCATGGCAAATGGTGGGGCTGTGCTTCCACCCCTGGGGCAGTCGGTTCCAGGTGTACTGAACACCCCTCCAGGTAAAAGCAAACTGGGGTCTGCACTCTGCTGCCAAAGGGATGGAGAAAAATGCATTAGCAATATCAATTGTGGCATACCACTTAGCTGCCTTTGACTCCAGTTCATATTGAAGTTCTAGCACGTCTGGCACGGCAGCACTCAGCGGCGGTGTAACTTCGTTCAGGCCACGATAGTCCACTGTTAGTCTCCACTCCCCATTAGACTTTCGCACTGGCCATATGGGACTGTTAAAGGGTGAGCGAGTCTTGCTGATCACTCCCTGGCTCTCCAGTCGACGAATCAGGTTATGGATGGGAATCAGGGAGTCTCGGTTGGTGCGATATTGCCGCCTGTGCACAGTTGTGGTAGCAATCGGCACCTGTTGTTCCTCAACCTTCAGCAACCCTACAATCGAAGGGTCCTCTGAGAGACCGGGCAAGGTGGACAGCTGTTTAATTTCCTCTGTCTCCAAAGCAGCTATACCAAAAGCCCACCGGTACCCTTTTGGGTCCTTGAAATACCCTCTCCTGAGGTAGTCTATGCCAAGGATGCACGGAGCGTCTGGGCCAGTCACAATGGGGTGCTTTTGCCACTCATTCCCAGTTAGGCTCACTTCAGCTTCCAGTACAGTTAGCTGTTGGGATCCCCCTGTCACTCCAGAAATACAAATGGGTTCTGCCCCTCTATAGTTTGATGGCATTAGCGTGCACTGTGCACCAGTGTCCACTAGAGCCTTATACTCCTGTGGGTCTGACGTTCCAGGCCATCGAATCCACACAGTCCAGTAAACCCGGTTGTCCCTTTCCTCCACCTGGCTGGAGGCAGGGCCCCTCTAACACTGGTCACAGTATTCACTGTTCACTTCCTGTAAATGTGAATCAAAAGTCCCCTGATCAAGGTCGGAAGTAAAATTAGCCCTCTTACTCTGTCTGGGGAACTGCTCACTGGAAACTGGAGCTGCAATTTTCCTGGGAGAACCGCCTTTTCTAATAGTTTTTCCTTGCAACTCACGCACCCGTGCCTCTAAGGTTGAGGTGGGTTTTCCATCCCACTTTCTCATGTCCTCTCCATAATCACGCAGGTAAAACCACAGGGTGCCCCGTGGCGTGTATCCTCTATATCCTCTCTCTTGAGCATAGGGACGTTGACTCCTAATGGCTGAGACACTGGTCCGTGCAGGTGGGGAGTAGGACAGATCCTCTCTGAGTTGTTGGAACTCTTGGCACAGTTTTTCCACAGCCGAGACACAGGCCTGTATGGAGGAAGAGAGCTTTTCTTCGTAGTCCCGGAGTTGTCTAGCCACTTCATCCACCGTTGGTGCCTCGTCGTCTTTCCAGGCTAGTATTGCCAACGAGTTGGAATACGATGCTGGTGCGCTCCGTACCACCTTCCGCCACATGGATTGTGTGCACCTGACTTCATCTGGGTCTTTGGTTAACTGCTCATCATTCAGGTCACTGTAGATCACCTCCAGCACGCCTAATTCCCTCAGGTACTGGATACCTTTCTCTACGGTGGTCCATTTGCTTGGGCGGTATAAAACATCCTCCTTGAAGGGATACCTTTCCTTCACGCTTGACAGAAGTCGCCTCCAGAGGCTGAGCGGTTTTGCCCCTTTTCCAATTGCTTTGTCAATGCCCCCTTCCCTGGAAAGGGATCCCAGCTGCTTGGCTTCCCTACCCTCTAAATCCAGGCTACTGGCCCCGTTATCCCAGCATCGGAGCAGCCAGGTGATGATGTGCTCGCCTGGATGACGACCGAAATCTTTTCGCATATCTCGCAGCTCACTCAGGGATAGGGATCGGGTGGTCACCATCTCATTTATGGGTTCTTCCTCCTCTGGTTCTCGTGATGGCCCTGGTTCATCTTCATCCCTTACTAAACGAACCGATTTCCTCATGTATTTTTTCTTCTGTATAGGGGCAACTGATACCGGCGCAGGTTGGTTCTCTGGTTTAGCTGCAGTGTCTGTCACTGGGGTTTGAGTAGCCGCAGTGCCCATGGCTGTGGTTTGAGTAGCCGCAGTGCTCATGGCTGTGGCTGGAGTAGCCACAGTGCCTGGGGCAGGGGTTTGAGTAGCTGCAAGGCCTGTAGTGGGGGTTGGAGTAGCCGCAGGGCCTGTAGTGGGGGTTTGAGTAGCCACAGTGCTTGTTGTTTTGTCATCAGATCCAGAGACCTTCTCTTTCTTTTGAGGGTACTGATTAGTGTTGACCACGGCTCGATAGGCATGGGCCAGTCCCCAGCATGTTGCAATGATTTGTGTCTCTCTGGAGCTACCAGGGTGACAACATACTTCTTCCAAATACTTTACTAATTCTTCAGGATTCTGCACTTGTTCAGGGGTGAAGTTCCAAAACACTGGAGGTCCCCACTGCCCTAGGTACTTGCGCATACGATCCCACACACCCTGCCACTCATAACTATCCAGCCTTGGGGTAGATCTCTGGATGGTATTTTTAAACTGCTTACTGACCTTTATCAAAACGGAAACAACATTCCCAAGAATTATCAATAGAAGTATCTTAACTGCCCAGGGGTGTTCAAGATACAGGAAAGTTGTTGTAATGAAGGAGGAAACATCATAGAAGAAAGCAGCAAAGGTGCCATTCTGTATTTCCTCCACAACAAGCCTCTCAGAGTAAGAAGTATAATTGTTAACTCTCTCCATGAGGTAGTACCCGAAGTACAGTAGTGACTTCTGTATGACACCCAAATACCAAAGAATGCTCAAGGTCAGGGCTTTGATAAGGAGCCTCCCAAGCAAAAGATCATGAATCACTGCAGAGCATAGCACACTACACAAACTGACAGCAAGCTTTAACGCGTGCTGCAAAAAAAAGAACATGGTGCAGATCAGAAGAACTAATATCGTGACCGGCAACTGTTAACGGACTCCTTAATACACTCTGGTTAATCTGTTGTTATCTCAAACCCTTCGTGCCCCACGTTGGGCGCCAAAAAGGACTGTCGTGGTTCAGCCCCAGGCAGCAGCTCAGCACCACGCAGCCGCTCGCTCACTCCCCCTACCCCGATGGGATGGGGGAGAGAATCGGAGGAGTGAGAGTGAGAAACACTCCTGGGCTGAGATAAGAACAGTTTAATAATTGAAATAAAGTAAAATAGTAATGCTAATAGTAACAGTATAATAATTATAATAATAATAATGATACACGAAGCAAGTGATGCACAATGCAATTGCTCACCACCTGCCAACCGATACCCAGACAGTTCCCGAGCAGCGATCGCTGCTCCCTGGCCACCCCCCCGCCCCAGTTTATATACTGAGCATGACGTCATATGGTATGGAATAGCCCTTTGGTCAGTTTGGATCAACTCTTCTGGCTGTGCCCCCTCCCAGTTTCTTGTGTGCCTGGCAGAGCATGGGAAGCTGAAAAAGTCCTTGACTGGCATAAGCAGTACTGAGCAACAACTAAAAACATCAGCATGTTATCAACATTCTTCTCCTACTAAATCCAAAACACAGCACTATGCCTGCTGCTAGGAAGAAAATTAACTCTATCCCAGCCGAAACCAGGACAGGATCATACCTCAATTTTATTACTTGTAATGGTTGTGGTGACTCAAAGACATTTTGCAAAATTTTGCGCCGAGAACTGCGCAGACAATTGTATTTAAGTATTTTGTGTCTGCACTTCTACTCAAAGAAGGCCTGTGTGGATTTGAGGTAATTAAAATTCAGGTCATCCCAGGACCCACGACATTGTTTGTCTTGTCCGTTAAGGACCAGATGGGAACGTTGAGAGTTAAAGCACTGTTCTGAAGCGTTAAGAGCCAGCCCTCCTGCACTGCAGGCAGGTACCTTCCATGACCCGTCCGAGAGCAGCAGCTCTGCTCAGCACAACCCAGCAGGCTCTACTGGAAGCATCCAAAATGAAACCTTCAGCATGTCCCCAGCTGTGAACCTCAGAAGCCTCCATGAGGTTACTTGCACTAGGCTGAATTTGGAAATATCACAAGGGCTCATCCTATTTTTCCACTGTAATCTTTTCAGCATGAGATGATGTTGTAAAATAGGGGTGAATCGTAACACTTTCTAACATTGAATGATAATCACCTAAAAGCTTTGTTTCAAATTATGTAGACACAGAAATGGGCCAAAGTTTGTTGTACGACCTACAGGTTCCCTGATCAGTTTGCCAGTCCCTAGCATATCAAACTTTTAGTACGCTCTAAAACGGAGGAATTGGGTGTGTGTCTGCATCTTAACCGGTGTTTTTCACACCCCAGAGAATAATTATTCTGGTATTTGTCTGCTGAAAACAAAACATTTCTTTAAACATGGACCCTCCAGAATTTAAAGACTAGGCTGGAGCCATCCTGGTTTATATCACACAGTACTTTTGCTCAAAAAAAACCACTTTTCGATCCAATGTGCAATCCAAACTTCCCCAAATGTTGCAGGTTTGGCAAATGTGGGGATGCTGACATGTGGATTAATGCTTCTAAGACTTGTCTCTAGTTTTATTTAGTTATTTAAAACCTAAAAGTTAGGTTTCCCTGTGGCAAGATCTGATAGGATCATGACTATCTGTCATTTGTAATGAAAATGTAGTAGTAGATTTTATTGTAAGATATTTCAAGAACTCTCAAAAGAACGAGCACATCATGTATGTTCTGTAATGTTTTATTACTGAATGAAGTATCTGGGGTCTCTTGGTATCACTCAGGGCTGCCTGCCACGCACGCACACTGATTTAAGAAAGCTGCGTGGAGGAGAAGGCTTCCCGGCACAGCGCCAGGTGGCACAGGCACTGCTGATCACACAAGGTATGCGCAAGCTGTGGGGACATTTTAAATTTGCATTGGAAATAGAGCCCATTCTAGTCCTTAAAAATCTGAGGCTCAGTGGGTAATGGTGGCACAAAGTAGTTATTAAAAAGCTGCATTGTTCTATAATTTCTATATGGTTTTAATAATTTACACTAAGAGATTTTTTTACTACAACATTTTTATAGCTCATTGAGCTTCAGATGCTATACTTACTCTTCTTCAAGTTTATATGCTTTTAAGCAACTTTCTCTATGAAACATTAATGTATGATCATGTAGCGGTTCTCTGGCCAGAATTAAAGTAAATTTTGATTTAATGTGATCTTCATCTTTTTTCTTTTCCCCCTAACAACCACTGTTTTATTTGACGTGTTGACTACCAGGATATTTCTAAGCTGCTGAGGTCATGTGTTAAAAATCCCAGGTCAACAACACTGCCAAACACATGTTCCCTTCTCCAGTTTTCCAGCAATTTATTCTATTTGGAGGCCTGAAAAATTCACTCTGCATCTCATTCTCATTCGCTATCAGCTATTCAGCTGCCAATTTTTCCGTTTATTTGATCAAATATAATCTAGAGGGTTTTTTTGTTTTTTACATGCCAATTTTTTTTACATGCTGAGTAGCTTAACCATTTCACTTTTAGTTTTTTTGATAACACTAGCCGGTCCTCCTGAACTGCTGAAATTTTAGTGAAGATATCACTTTCAGTCAGTTGATGCCTCAGCCTTTCAAGGAACTGTATTTTTACTAATCACCTATAATGTCTCATGGGCTATTACTTCACCTGGTTTGCACAACTGGCTTTAAGCAGACAATTAGCTGGTCGTAAAGCCTATGGCAATTAGAAATACCAGCCATCTGCAACAAGATGACTGTTGATCACGTAAGAATTTTTTTAAAAGTATCACCCAAGGAGAGTTCAACGTAATTTGGGGCACCATACCTTTTCATTTTTTAGTGCTTTAATGAAGGTCTTTACTTGGACAAGCTGAGTGAATTGTGTCCAGTGCATATTCTGTGTGCTGCAAGGGAGAAATTCTTTGAAACCGTCAAATTGTTACACCAGGTAGCCCCAAAAGCGTTTAGTCTTTGGATGAATCCACCAGCAGCATAAATGGAAAAGAAAATTTCTCCTCTTCATTAGAAGCAAAGATCAGTCTGCAAGACTGAAATCTATGAGGGAATTTTACCAACTATTTTTAAAGACAGTGGCTTCCTTACTTTTCAAACAAAAGGAAAAAGAAAAAAAAAACTTGGACAAGAAATCCATAGGAAAGAACATGCAGCTAATACACACTTGCAAATGTATAATACATGGTGAACCGTTAATTATACCCAATTCCACTAACTGGTCTCATTGAAGAAATCCACCTTGATAAGATTAAAATAGCCTTGCAGCAGTCAGAAATGAATGCCAACATGCACTTAAACCACTTCCTTTTTCCTAAGCTGTTTTTCTTTTCTTTGCAGCTTCAAACAACAGAGGAGGAAAGAGTTGGGGAAGAAGGAAAAAGCAAGCAAATAAAATTTCTCCCTTCTTAGAAACAGTGTCTTTCAAAGTATCCCCCTTGCTTTCACTCTAATTAGGCCATAACTAAAATAGTCATTGTCATGACGAGATTTATTTTCATTGCTACCTAAAATTGTGCATGACATTTTTATTTTCTGTGGATGCCTCTGGGGAGGATCAGAAAGGTAGAGAATTCAGCATAGACAGTATTTCCAGCTGCACCTTCCCATCCTTGGGGAGCAAAAAGCAGAAAAGTGGTGTCCCTCCAAAGCACAGGACGGAAGAGAAAAGTAGTTCAGAGCAGTGTCTTCTCTTGCTCCTTGGTGAGCACTGGTGGGTTTACTCTTTACTTGGAAAATGTTTAAAACTTGTGTGACCAAGACCCTGAGCAGCCTGGTCTAACTTTGAAGCCAAATCTCAATTTGAAGCCAGCCCTGGCTTGAGCATAAGGGTTGGCCAGATGTCCTCCAGAGATGCCTTACAACTGAAGTTATTTTGTGTATCGAAGAGTAGTTCATTGTGTCATGGCATTAAGGATAGAACTCATTTGTTAAATTTTTTTTTGTTGGTTTTATCCTGTTGTTTTGGGGTTTGGGTTTTTTTTGTTTGGTTGCTTTTTTTTTTTTTTTTTTTTTCCTTTAAATTAGTATTACTATGACTACCATAACAGAATGGGTTAGCAGAATACACTAAAATCCATTCTCCAGCCCTTGTTCTCCCAAGTTTATGTTTTGACATAGCCCCAGCACTTTCAGGAGAGGGAACAGTAGCAAGTCAAAGATTACCATAGTCATTATAACCTTTACACAAAAGCAGTATATCAAAATGTAAACTGTGCCTGTGCCAAGTAAATGTTAATGAGTAGTATCTGGAAAGGTTAAATATAAATACATATAATTACAGCTTGCTAGTGACAAGAAATTATTAGTTTCTTTCTTCTTCAGAAGGCATTGCTCCAAAATACTAAACTGAAATAAAAGTATGTATCTAATCCTGCCATCACAATAGGACTTGGAGATCTACAATTATATCAGTCAGTCAGAAATAAGTTGAATACATATCACTGCTAATGTCCTCAGACAGTTCTATATTCCCCCCTTCCAGATAAATGTATAGAGATTAGTCAGAAAACTGCTCTGAAAACTGGAATTTAAAAATTGCATTGAGAAATCACTTCAGCTCATTTATACTTTAAAAATATAAGCTCACTATTGTAGAAGAAAACTACAAATCAAGCACAAAGAATAAATCTCTGTTTTCATTCATAGGCGGGACAGAAAAATGTGTTTGCTGAAGAAATTATTTAAATGCTCTATATTGGCATTTGATTGGAGGGGAAAATTCATTTCTTCCCCTGGAGGGAAAACCTAATATCCTACTAACTGCACTAAAAACAGAGCCATTCCAAGCTGACATTTGCAATTAAAAAAGAGAAAATATTGAATGGAAGCTTGTGAATACTTTGCAATGGCAAAATTGCTTTTAGCCTTTAGAAAAATTCCCTTTTATTACAATTCGCTTAAGCTACCAATGCACTGTCTTTGTATCACATGTACAGTGAACACTGTTACGCTGAGAAATAGGGAAGGACTGGCCAAAGCAGTGTTCAAAGATGCTGTATGTTGGCAGCTAACTGAAGGAATGAAAAATTCATCCAACCACCCCAGTCCCTGCGTAGACATCTACTGACACCCGCGGGTGTCTCCAAACAGACCCAAGCCATCTTTCCCGTTTAAAATGAAGATATAGTTTACCACCTCCTGAACTTTTGCAAAAGTAAATCTTAGGATTTTCATTTGCGCTGCATGTGGATTGCACCCGTTACGATCATCTCTGCCTACGCAACAGTTTAACTGGAAACCTAGGAATTACAACAGTTTCAGCCCCGTACAGCTGCCACGTTTTTTAAGGTACCAAATTCTCCTGTAGGCTACCATCCTATTTTTGCACTGCACGTTTTGTCTCTCTGTTTAAAATGTTGTAATTCTTACCAAAAGGATATACTTTTTTTGTATGTAGAGGTTCACAAGAGGTACAAATAAATTTGAATTAAGCATTTTGGAGATATTTGGGCAGTACTCAGTAGCCTGAATGTTTTATTCAGCCTGAATGTTATGGGTTGGGTTTTTGGTTTTTGGTTTGTTTTTTTTTTTTTTTTTTGTAAAACATACAATTTAATGTATTTTTACATTTCTACAGCTTCTACATTTGTTTCCTCACAACAGTTCCATCAGCTTTAACTGATCACACAAGTGCACGAAGAGAACAGGGCATGAAAAGGGGGCAAAGTCCAGCCACTGCGAATCTATTTAAATCTTGAGTATATTCAAATGAGGAATGAAGAAATGAATGCATTTCAGAACCCCTGTTCACCAGAATATGAGCTAGTTGATCAGAAATCTGAAACCAGTAGAAATGAATCCTACTCTGCCTGTAAGAATTCTACTCTGCCTGTAAGGCAGTGATGGATTTATGGTTTTTTTTTCCTTAAAGTGGTAGCAAACCCCACCAATATTATTTCCCTTTTTTTCTCTTCTTCTTCTTCTTTTCTATTTTGGTAACACAGTAAATCTTTGTCAACCACATGTATTTAACTACGTATGTTCTGATTTACTATCTAATGGTTTTAAGTGATGAAACCCATTAATTCTGATTATAGGGCCTTAAAGCAGCCACTAACTCTTACTTTAATTCTGATAGCATTGCCTTAATGAAACGAAGGTGGTCGAAAATACAGTCCATCACGGTGAGACAAGGCAAGCCACTCACACTCACACTGGTTGCAGTTACTATGCGCTTCTGCTGCTTTTCAGAGCTGGGTGCCCCTGGGTGACTCCCCGCTTCGCGTTGGTGGCGGGGAGGGTGATGCAGCACCGTGAGCGATAGAGATTAAATCTGAAAGTTCAGAACAACGGAGATGCTGTAAAAAAAAATACAATCCTTTTACAATGGAAAAGTAAGAACCATGTGAGGTTTATTGCCAGGGACTAAGGTGAGCAAAGTACTTACTATGGAGTTTAACGAAAGAAGTTCAGCCCTGGTGCAGGACGCCAAAGGATGCAGGGACAGCGATGGGATGCGGGCTGAGTGGTGGGGAAGCTGGCAGAAGTTCCCTGTCCCCTTTTGTCCATTCCCACACCAACAGTCCTCTACCTATACACAGCAAAATAACCACAATTTTCAAAAGAATGTTAGGCCAGTAATAAAGGACCATTTCTATTTTGAACTTTCAGTAGCAGGTAAACCTGTTTATAGTGAAATGAACATTCAGTTTGAGTGTAGCCTGGCAAGAAACAGATTTCTTGTGTTGATAATTGGGACCTTGCATGTTTTTCCTCCCACGTTAGGATTAAAAATAAAGATCTATAAGTTTCTTGAAAAATGATAATCAATAAACAGACTTATACCAAGTCTGCTAAAATATTTTCTTCCATTATCTTCAAAATTGATTCAGCGTTGACCTTTTTGGTTTTCATCTCATTTGGTACACAGTAACTGAATTACGAAGCAAAAAGAAGTTGCTTCAAACTAAGAAAACTAAAGTTTTCATATACAACATGTCAAAAGAATCATTAAGATACATTTTAATAATTCTCCAGTACTACTTCTTTTTCTTAACCTGAGCATTGGTCAGATTTGACCTTTATGTTATTCGTAAGGAATAGCCACAATTGTTATTGTGAGCCCAGCAGCAGACCAGGAACTTTTGTACTTTTGAACAACCCCTAGGCGCTTTCCCGTTAGACAAGAGCATCCATACACACTTGATCACTCTTCATGCCAGCACGTCTATCGAGTGCAGCTCCTGCCCAACAGCTGACAGATGTGACGAGAGGGCTCCGAACACCACACAAATGCCAGACTTGAGCTGCCTCTGATGCTCTGCCTTTCAGATCTACAACCCTAAGCCAAGCAATGGGTAAAGACCACATTAGATCCTAAAATATGCACCATTTTCATGATAATTTATGAGTCAGATACTTAAACTGTTAACCAAGTTACAGTATTTATATAATTTCTCTCATGATTTTGCATTGTGCATAACACTAGCAGTAATTTGCAAGGTCACAATACGCTTCTTTCAAATGTTTCTTATTCTAAAGCCTGTTTAAGTTTTCTGCTTTAAAATTGTAATTAAAGCTTCCAGGGAAATCCTTTCTTACCCTTTCTATGCTCAAGCTCTCCTCTCACTCCTCAGTTGCCTACACCATACCCGAGGTAAGAACCTGAAATACAGATTTGTCTCCTACACCTGCAGCACAGCAAATCTGGAAGACAGGCCAACTTGCAATCGTCCTGTGCCGACCAACGTGTCAAATCAGTATTTTCCTTTTGTGGTGTGCCCACGTTCCGTACCAAGCTTTTCACGCTTCTTCACTCACTTGATCAAACGGGTAGCCTGCAAATGTACATTGGCGAGCTCGTTTGTGTGAGAGAGTCGTGGAGGTGAAACGAAAAGATAGTGCTAGAGAAGGGGCTACCTGGGACTTGGCGCGTGGGAAAGCAGTGAGATGGGAACAGCAACAACGGGAGCTACCTGATCTAATGTAGCTTTTGTAGAAAGAGACTCCTTTTTCTGCAATAAAAGTTAAATTATGAAAGATGTGCCAATAGTATATGTATGCTAATTAGTATTTTTTATCAATGGTTTCCATCATTTTTATGAAGTTATGTCTCCTATGAGTAATAGGAAAAAACTAAATGAAAATCCATTTTTAATGGGTTTTCTCCCTCAGAATTGCTTTGAAGATCGTGGAGCAGCTTCACATTTTTTTCTGCTTTCTGAAAATTTTCACCTCCTGAAGAATGTACTGCTGAGCATTAAATTGAGGCCATTTAATTTTGTGGACATGACTAAAGGTTGAATTGTCCTGTGGGGGTACCTGTCTCCTTTCTCTTCCTATTTTGTGCTTTGTCATTCACTGTACCCATATGCTGAGTGGCATCCATTCTGGCATTCCTCAGGAAGTTGAGGATACATGGGACAATTTGCTAAGTCAGTAGCATGCCAGGGCCTTCATTTTGTTCCTTTTAAATGATTCATATGTGATCTGGTCCCTTTAGGTCTAAAACCATTGCTCAGCTTCTACTCCAAACATTTCTCACTTCAAAAAATAAGAATATAAAAAAACACCACCACCCCCCCAACCTGAAAGCCAAGGTAAAGGCAGTAATTTATTTCAGTTCTTACAAAGCGTGTTTGTAAAAAATGGTCCCCTCCTCAACTGTTCTTTATATGGTCCTGGTAATTGAATTTAAGCAAAGTTCTCCAAAATAAATTAATTTAGTGTACCAGATGGCCATCTAAAATTGCATGTATTTTAGCTTCCTGTGTAGCAGCCAAGTTGATTTAAATCAACTAGATGAGAGGTATGCTTTAATCAGGTCAGCTGACAGTTATTAGATCGAACCTGATTGAAATTCAGAAATTTGGTGAAAATAAATCTGCTACGAATCCAACATTTTCCTCCCACGGGGATCCAATGGAAAAAACTTGTAGGACATTAAAATTATTCTGGCTTGGGGAATAAGATTTAGTAGAGCATGTCAGGCTTTTATTTTACTGTTTAGCCTCCTCTGCGACTTTGGTTTAGTGTAAAAGGCACCACATAAAACCAAGAACCACAGAACAAGCAGAAGACAGAAAAGGTCCAATTCTTGGCTGCCTTGCATCAGTCTTTTACAACTGTTCAAACTAGACATAAAATACTACAAAGACAAAATAGCTGCATTTTATACTTGGCTTGCGCAGCTGTAAATGAAAACAGAGCTGAAAGGGGAGAATTTGTGCAGCAAATAGGACGTATTTCCATCTGGAATTTGAGCAACCTGTATTATCATTAATTTTCACCATTCTTTTTATAAAAATCTGTTTGCTAAATATGGAGGTAAGTTACAGGTGAGTTTATGGTGATGCCCCTGTCAGTGTCTTTTAATTGTGATATTCTTCACGGCTCTGAACCGTGGAAGAACAGCTGGGCTTTTTCCTCCAGGTAGGGAATGAGATCTCTGTACTGCTCCCTCTTATTTTGCAGATGTTGTGTACAAAGCCGGTTCAAAAACAGATTTTCCCGTCTGTGGGACAATTCCAAAACTTTAATATTTATTTTAATTTCAAAATCGAGATGAAAAGCTACATTTCAGAAGTATTTTGGGGAAAACATATTCAGGAAGGAGATAATTTTGTAAATAATGCATTTTTCCAATCCAAAGGGGATGTTTAACCATTTTCCTTATTAAACAACAACAACCAAACTCAGAAGTGAGACCATTCAGATAACCTGAGACTCTTAACTTGGTGTCCCCACAGTCCAGAGAGAAGTTTGTCTCTGTCCCAGTAACTTCCAGAAGCTCCATCAGCAGGAAATATTTGTGCTTTCTATTCTTCTAAGTTTCTTTAACCATGCCTAGACAACTTAGGACAAATCAACCTGACTGGGAGCCTGGATGCAACGGGATCAAATGTGATCAGTCTTGTTCTTCTAGTCCAACACAGGGCAGAAAACACATGCAATGTTTCTTAGAAGAGATATTTAGTGGCACTATTATTTTTAAAATTCTGTATTCACCTGCAGCCTTTATTTGTCTTAGAGTAGGCTGTATTAGAAAATACAGTGAGGCTGGAATAGATTCATTCATTAGTGTTGGAGATGAATTTGCCATTTCTCTTGAAGCAGATTAGACTAAGAAAAAAAAGTTGCTTACATTTGATTTGGCTTACTGTAGCATGCCCTTATTAAAAATACTTTCATAGGATAAGCATATGTTGCAGACTGCCATTAGATCACATTTCCAAACTTCCTTGTCTAGGCAGAAAAGAAAGAAAAAAAAAGAAATTGTGGTGTGTGGAATTGATCACTAGCAGACTTTTCTCTTTCCTTCTATCAGCACCAAGCAAGTACCTGTGTGTGCTCCCACTGCTCTTCGAGGTCATCCCACCCCTCCTTGCCCCGCACAGCTGAACCTCGCCGTACTTGAGCGAGCTATGAAATCAGGGGCACGAACAGAGGGTGCATCTGTTGGTGCAGGTGCCAGGGTTGGACTCTGCACCAAATACCCAAAAGAGCTGAGCACGGAGCATGCAAAAACCGTGGCACCACTGCCTGGCAAGTCTGCATTTGTATCGTATAAATGTGCAACATTTAAAAAAGCACTAGCTCATTGGAAACCCCGGCATTTTTCTCTCCAGTTCTTCAACTTAAGTGTTGCTATTGTGTGCACAGAGTTGCAATAGCAGGAGTGAGAGTCCAAATACTCCTTTATGTTTTATCTATTTACTTCTCTTTCCATTTTTAGCTGCACTCATACTTACAATTCGCAACGTTCCAGCCACTTGTAAGTCAAAGGGAGCTGAAAGCTGTAGTGCAAAGCAGCATCTTGCAGAATCAAATGCTTCAAGTGGGTCGTAATCATTAGACTTCATTGAACTTCGGACTATTCATATGCAGAAAAGATTACAAAATCAAAGCTTCATGCAGATTTGCTTAATTAATGTCATAAGCAGCCACAATTATTGGACTGTTGTTTCTAAGAATAAGCTTAGTCTGTTTAGAAATACAGGGAGATGGTCACAATAACCTTACTTACTGGGTAGTATCTTTGAAATGTCATCTCTGATGTAACTTTTTTTTTTTAGACAGCTCAGAAAGCTGTTCCCAAATCTTTGAGAGAAAAATAAAACAGAAAAATCTAGCAATTTTTATACTGGCATAAATGACAAATATGTATCCAGAAACATTCTGCAAGTGTTTGTTGGTTTTTTTTGCGTTTGGGGTTTGTTTTTTTTTTTTTTTAATACTATGTTTAAATAAGGTGAATACGAATAAAATAAGTTACCACACTATTTGTTACAATTGATATGTCTCTCTGTGAATGGGATTTCCAAGTACTAGAAAGTACGATTTCAGGTTCACAGTGCTGGAATAACTAGAAATACCTTCTGGGTTGCTCACTCTAAAATAGACTCCGTCCTTTAATACCACAGCCAGCCACTGGTCCTGTCAAGGGTGAAAATTATGTCTAATGATATTCATCCTCCATAATGTACCATTTCCATACTGGCCTCATTTAGGAAAAGTATCTGAAAGCTAGCAGGAGATAAATCTGCACAGCAATACCTATACTGACTGTTATAAATGTCCCCCACAAGAATACATCCAGAGTGCAGAAGAACATAACTTGAATGTTCCTGAGACGGGATTACCATAAGGTAATTATCCATTATATATGATTGTTCCACTTTCGCTTAGGTATTTAGGGTCTAAGCCAGGACTAAAGTATTGAGGTCACCACTAGTTTATCTAGGGTGAAAGCCATGAGACTTTTAAGTTCTCTGAGACCAGAATTTCGCCCTGGTTTTGACAATGTTCAGGATATAAGGGGGAAAAAAAAACCCCAAAACCCCAACCCAACCAGGAAATACCATTTGCTTCTGCTCTACGAAGATATTTTAGCACGTATTTACTTTAAATTGGACATTTCCAGTAGTTATGTGCATGCCTGCATGTTTTCTTGAGCTGGTGCCTAAACACCTTGTACTTCCAGTTAGCTGAGATTCGGGCCGGTGCAAGGAGCCCGTACAAGATCTGGGCGCTGCTTAAGACTCCTAAGTCTGTAAATTACATCTGAGATAGCATTAGACCGATGGCAGCTCTACCCAAGGTTCCATTTCACTCTCTGAGCGATCTTGAAGCTATTTCTGCTAAATGTTTTGGTTCTCCAGGCTGTTTTAGTAGGATTAGAATAGTTAATAATGATTTATTCCCACCCCCCCCCTCCCCAAATTACAGAAAGTTTGCTAATGGCAATATGAAGAGATGAAATTTGTTTGCTACAATGATGGTTAGCTTTATGGTAAAATGTGTGGGGAGTTTTGGTAAACTGTTTTGTACGGCAAGTCTAATTAAACTAGTGTTCAGTTTTTTCTTCAATTTTTAATGTCAAAAGCTGCAAACTCTTAACCCCAAAACTTTAAACCATAAGCCTCATGCAATGGAAATATATTTCTACAGAGTAAGTTTCTTTGGTAGCTATAGGGCTCCTTTTATTTACTGTACATTACATTACTTACAGGGTATTTTCAATGTCAAGTATTTGCATGCATACACACATACATAAATAAATCACTTACATAAAGAAGCGAGACTAGCAGGCATGTATCAACTGTTCTGTTCTTCCCAAAATGGTTGCTCATTTTTTTCATACATTTTTAAAAAAACAACATTTCTCTTTTTCCTGGAATAATTATTATAATTCATACAAATTACCAAGCAGAGAATCATCTTTTCTTATGGATAAATGAAAGTATTGGAGAGCATTCTTATGGATAAATGAAAGATTGTGAAGCATTTCAGGTACTTTACAAAAGAACACAGGAGAAGTGTAGTCTTTACTGTCCTAGCTCTGATTTTTCGTATACTTAATATTTCGAATTTTGTATACTTAATATTTAGAATTTCCCTCAAATGTAATTACATTGGGGGGGCAAGGGGGATGCTGTTGCTGTATACTAATTCATTTATCTGATATTAGGAGGGGGGCACTCATTTATCTCATATTTACCATCCAGGTCCTTCTTGTAAAAAAGATAGAAGACTTTAACTTATCAAATGGTTTTAAAACTAAAAAGAGATGTTGCATTAAGTATTTTGTATCAAACGTAGTACTACATGAAGTATCATACGGTGGGTTTACCTGGCCCCACCACAGTAGAAAGTTCCTAAAATGTTCTGTTTTGATTCTGACTAGGGATTTCTATACTTTACAAATATTCCTTTTCATGGAAGCATTTTTTTTTCTCTTAATCAAGGCAATTTCAAAGTATAAGTAAGAGGAAAACCCGCCTTTGCATTGCCTTGTTTCTTAATATTATCATGCTTCGTACCTTTTAATTTTATGTTCCACTTTCTGGAAAAAATGCAAGTTAACATGAAAGATTCTTCCACCCCAAAATGTAATTATTTCATACCTTAAAAATCCACAAGTAGAGCAACTAGCTAAAGAAATCAATGTGATACTGGGATCTAGAAATTATCAATTACATGTAAAAGTTAGTCAAGCAGAAACAAAAAGAACACAGTAGGATATCAGTGCACAAACTTAATTGCTTAGATTTCTTAAATTTCTGAAGTGAAAGGTAATACATTAAGGAACCTAATTAGATATTGATTTAAATAAATTTAGACTCCTGGTGACTAAGCAGTGTTTACTAGGGGTTCTGATGTAGATTAAAAACAACAAGGAAGAGAAACCCAAACATTTTTGTACGCCCAGTTATAAGAAAGCCAAACTGAAATTAAAGCCTCGTTCGCACAGAAGTTGCATTCCTTTGAAACACGCTCCTGTTATTGCACTGAGACCCTCATGCTGTTCAGTGGGAAATAACTGGCTGTTCACATGGAGCCAGGGATGGTAGACATCCAGGCTGAAGTGCAATTAGCAGTTACTTGCTTTCATAGTGCCAAAACCCCAAGACTTAAGAACCTATAGTTCCCTGAAATAACAAACGCAAAGAGCCCTGAAACAGTGAAGTGCAATTTCCTGGAGATGAGAGTAAAGCTCCGACGTTCCTGTTCGCTGGAAAGCAGAAAGGCCCCTGAACAGGCACCCTGCTCCTGCCCTCCTGCACGTCTCTGCACAGAGCCGCCACCGGGTTCACGAGCGTTTGCTCAGGCTTAGCACGCTTTAGCCAGCACGCAAAGAGCAGGTCAAGGGGCGAAGTTATTCCCCTCCACATGGGGCCATGAGACCCCACCTGGGCTACTGTCGCCAGCGCTGGGATGCGAAAGGACAAGAGCCAGTGGACACAAAATCCCCATTCTCATGATCTCCATCCCCTCCTTCGATAAGGTGATGAGCAACGGGGTCTAATTTTGGAGTTAGCTCTGCACTGGGTGGGGTGTTGGGCTCACCTACCCAAACTTTCCTTGGGAAGGATTCTGCCCTTCCAGAGTGAAAACTTGCCTAGAAACTCAATAAAAAGTAGGGCTGAACCCCTACTAAATAAATTAAAAAAAAAAAAAAATAAAAGAAATAAATTAAAAATAATTTTAAAATAAATAAAATTTTAAAATTAAATAAAATAATAATATAGAGAATAATAATAATAATATAGAGAAAACAACATTAAAAAAAATGCTTGTACCTCCATCTCTCTCATTTCTCAGTGCCCAGTGTCTAGCACTGTCTTTGACAGTTCTGTTACATATTTTGTGCTTTCCCTCTAATGTGCGGTTTGACTGTGCCCTATACTTTGGATGCTTCCTTGATGGTAGGATGGTTCAATATTCTAACAAGCTTACTGTAAAAAAATAAGCATTACACTTTATTTGTCATGGAATCATTTTACAGATGTATTCAGTTGTGAAGGGGGAAGTTATTGTAAATCACTATCACCAAACTGATATGAATTGCTACCAACAAATTGAAGTGACAGTTGCCAAAGAGAGAGCTATTGTCTGTGCCAATCATTTCTTTCGTACGTAGTTTTTCTGTGCTACAGCTTTCAGCAGCACTGAAACAGTTGTTGTTTCCATTACGGAGAAACACTTGGAACCTCCTTCTTGGTTACGGTTTATTTTATGTGCTATCTGATCACAACAGCTAAAACGTAGAAACTAAAAGAAATAAGTTTATATACAGAAGCTGGACAATATCTTCATCAGGCAGCAGTTGTTTTTACAAATGTTTGGATTGCTCCTTTCAGCACTCCATATCAATCTTTAATTTCATAGAATCATAGAATCATAGAAT
This sequence comes from Pelecanus crispus, assembly GCF_030463565.1. Lineage (NCBI taxonomy): Eukaryota > Metazoa > Chordata > Aves > Pelecaniformes > Pelecanidae > Pelecanus > Pelecanus crispus. The sequence continues at coordinate 3,942,802 of NC_134651.1, read as the reverse complement.
TGTTTAGGTTGGAAAAGACCTTTTGAGATCATCCAGTCCAACCATTAACCTACACTGCCAAGTCTACTCTAAACCAATTAAGGGGAGCGTAGCAACCCCACGCCTCCTGGCTTGGTGGCTGCATCATTTACAATGAAAGTAAAAACTAGGAATCACTAAGGTTGGAAAGGCCCTCTAAGACCATCAGTCCAACCATCAACCCAACACCTCCATGTCCACTAAACCATGTCCCAAAGTGCCACATCCACCTGTTTTTTGAACACTTCCAGGGATGGGGACTCCACCACCTCTCTGGGCAGCCTGTTCCAATGCTTGACAACCCTTTCCATGAAGAAATTTTTCTTAATATCTAATCTAAACCTCCCCTGGCACAGCTTGAGCCCATTTCCTCTCATCCTATCGCTAACTACATGGGAGAAGAGACCAATACCCACCTCACTACAACCTCCTTTCAGGTAGTTGGAGAGAGCGATAAGGTCTCCCCTCAGTCTCCTCTTCTCCAGACTAAACAATCCCAGTTCCCTCAGCTGCTCCTCATAAGAGGATCAAATTTTTTGATCAACTGTTTCTAAAATCAATTATAAATTTCCTATTGGTTTCAATATTTGCAAATATTTCATGATTTTCCCCCTTTTCAGTGCATGACATTCATGCATGTGACCAAATTACATGGAATTGCAAACATGGTGTTGCTCACGTTTGTACACAGCAAGCACTATCTACTGTCACGTTCATCACAACATCAGAGAAGCTAATTGTTGCTTGGATTCACTTCCAGGAGTTGTTAGTGCTGTTCTTCTCTGTAGAAGTGCTATGGAGGTGCTAATGGTATTAGTTTTCTCTGATTTAAGGTTCCCCACAGGTCTTAGCCAATGTTTTGGTCCTTATAGACATTGCTCTGTGAACTATGACTCATTAAATTAGCTAGAAGTTTGTTTTAGATTAATTACGATATGAGGAGCTTGACATTCTCCATCTGGAGCAGAGTTTTCACTTGTCACCTGCCGGGGGATGAACCACTCGATTCATTAAAAGGCACTTCATTTACTAAAACATATCATTTCCAGATTCAGTTTTTCCCATTAGGGCTGCCACTGTAAGGGCTAAATGATGCTCCTGGATTGCAGCCTCTGCAACCCACAGACTTCACTGAAGGAAAGGGGGGTGACAGGGTAGCAGCGGCGTCGTTCTGTGGCGAAGCATCTGCAGAGCAATTCAACTCTGTTGTTTCCTTCCCCCTTCGTTCCCCACCCTGTTAAACACGAAAACTCAAAAAAAAACCCACTTAGAAAGACCCAAAACTCCCTGCAAGCAGCTGCGAACTACAGCCAGGAACACCTTGTTGATGTGATCAATGAGTATTATTTTAACACCGTGTCCAAACCAGGAAACATAAAAATACGTCAGAATCCTTTTATGTATAATCTTGAAAAAAAACAACCAACCAAACAAAAAAACCCCACAAAACCAGTATTATTCTGTGGGCCAGGCTAAAACACTAGCAAAAAAGGTTTATGGGAGTATAGGCATTGGGAGACTCGTAAACCAGGTGTACTTTCAAACTTTAATGAGGGCAGTGGCTCCGGAATGTAGCTCTGTGAATACTGAATCACGCTGTGTATACGAAACATCTTACCTGGGTACTCTTCACAGCGAGAGCAGTGCACTTTTTGCACGACGCTAACTTGCTAATGTCCCTGCTCCTCCTAAACGTGCTGCTGCGGGGCGTTAGCTCTTCCTCCCCTCCCAGCAACTCAAACCGAGCAGACAAAAATGAATATTGCATGGTATTCTTTTGGCATGGATATGATTACTGCTTTCATAGATGACGTGTTAATTTTCTAACCTTGTTATACTATCCTTTCACCTTAGTAGAACAATTGAATTTTCTCCTAGTGGATTTTTCCGGAATCAGAAATTTCAGGGCCATCAGAAATACTGTGAGCGTTTCTCCTGCACCACAGACTGGGATTTTATTTCCTGGTCCCTTCATCTAACCCAATAACTCATGCTGAAATTAGATCATACATTTTAGGAAGAGATTCAATCTTATTTTAAAGATCCTCATGGATAGCGCATGAGCCACATCCATTATTAACCTGTTCCAATGCTTAATTACCCTTGTTAAGAATACAATTAAGAAATTGTCTGATTTCTGTTTGACCTTTCCTGCGTTCAGTTTCCTTCCACTTCTGTCAAAATTTTCTGATAATGTTTCTCCTACATTCTCTCATAAACACCCCTGCTGTTCTAGAACAAGGGGGGTTTTAGGTTTAATACCGAGGACAGTTATATTCTAACACAAGCTCTCCTTTTCCTTGCCTAGAGTGAAAGTGGTCTACGTAGATGACAAATCCAAAAACAGAAAACCAAAGAACAGAAAGGACAAAGAAACATAATATGCATTATTTTAAAACGTATGTGGTTTATTATCAAGTCACTGAGTGGCTCAGCTTGCATCATGGCTATATTTAGACAAAAGTCTAGCATTTAAAGTTCAATTCCAGGGTGTTTGCTAATGCCCAAAATTTATTATTGCAGCTATCAGTACTGTGCTGCAGTGCATCTAGGGTGATCAGCTGCTAAATCTATCATCCTTTGGGATAAGGTATGATCACTGACAATGGGAATATATGTAGGAATAAAGGCCAACAATTCTATAGGTACTACAGTGTTTTCCTGCTTTGCTCTTTATCTTGACACCACCACCACTATATGCATATTTTTAAGACAACAAAGCATTTGACATATTTTCGGTTGAAAACTCCAAGTTTTTCATGTTCTCTCAAAAGACAAAACTCTTCCTGCTGTTTTAATACTCCCAGTTGGGCTTCAGGATTTCAGCAAGGCTAGAAATTCAGCTCATCTGCTGTGACCATCTTGGACGTGCCGGCGTGCCCCCACCCACAGCACTCTGGAGTGCCTCCAGCTTTCATTCATGGCAACAGCAGAGCCCTGAAGAATGATAACCTGCTGATTCAGGCAAGGGATGGGCAAGACTGACTTCTGCTCCCGCTGAAGCCATGCCGTTCTTGTTGGAGTATTGATCCCTCCCAATCTGCGGATTTGCTCCGGTATGGGTGAATACATGCAAACAACCCCAACCCCTTTATGATGCTCTATAGGTGACAGTCAGAGCACATTTTGTTGTATGTATTTGTATCTCCCTGACTCCTACATATAGTTTCCATGGGAAAATTGCAGAATGCCTACGCATGTTAATTTTTAGTGCAGCAGGCCGCTAAACCTATCATCTCACAAAAATGTCCTTTTATAGCCTTGTCAATCAGTGTATAATTAGCTGAATTTACATGCTGAACAGATGGGAATTTTGGAAATGTTTCTTTTACTAAATGCATGTGAGGAGGGAAAAAAAAAAAAAAAAGAACCATGACTTGGGGATTTAATATATATGTATTCCTAATGTGATGTTGAATTAAATTAAGTTCTAAAAATATATGCAATAAAATGTTCAGCAAAACGTGCCAAGCATTATTAATTACAAACAACAACAAAAATGTTTCCCTGGTATTCAGAAGAGAAAGTAAGTAAATAACATATTTCATCGTGAAAAATAAATATCAAGTTTATGCTGATGAATTCAGTAGATGTCCTCTTTAAGAGGAGTTTACAAAAGGTTTAGGGACATGAAGGCTCTGTTGTTTACAAACATGACTGGAAAGTGCAAGAAGGGCCAAAATCGTAAGAAAACAGCACTTCCAGGCAGTCTTTAAAGAAGAGGAGCTCCCCTTACCTTGCTGTGCTGATCATTATCTAACTCAGAGGAAGTGTATTATGCACTTTGGGGTACAGGATGATCCATCAACACACTCACTTTTGCAAGATGTACAGATTTCCAGAGGGACAAACTAAAGCAGGAGAAAGGAAGCCACAAAAGGAGCTGGACATTCAGACAGCATCCTCAATTGCCTACACTCAGTGTCTGCCAAACTCCACTGTCCTGACAACAACAGTTTGCAGAAATATCCCATATTTATGGTCTATGCTACCATCCATGCACATAGCCTCCCACATTACGAGTCACTACTATAATCTGCCCTTCATTTTTCTAATTCCAGTTACCTTATAATCATGTTGCAAATATGCTATACAGAACATTTCCCCAAACAAGCTCACAGAATATTTCACATACATGGCAAGCCACTGAATCCCTTCTTACCAGTGATGGAGTCCATGTGATTTTGATCTCAAAGAGGAGAATTGCCTAACATATCCAGTCATTTCCTGAGACATTCACACCCCGCACTTGTAGCACCCTGGGTTTGGACCAGGGATTTCTGTAACCCTTCCGCGACCTTGTCACTGTTCACCAGCACTCAGCAGCTTAACGTTTCTGATGGAATGTAAAGGTTGATATATGTAATTCAAGAATCGTTACTTCTTTATGTATATGCTAATCCAACAAAATGTCACATTTAGTAGCTATTTACTACTTACTTTCTTTTCATGTGCTGTTCTATAGTTGTATTTCCTCCCTATTGAAGTGCTGGGTCAGACTGAGTTCTCCTGGCAAGGTAAGGAGATAAAAAACATAGAAATGTGGCATTTTTTCCTTCTTCTTTCTCTCTGCACACTTCCTAGGTACTACAGTCTAGCTTTTTGACAGCTCATTTTAGAACTGGAAGAGAAAATAAAGTACCAAATTAGAAGGTAATAAAAAGAATAAAAATCTCCAGATGAAAATTGTACCAATATTCACTATTTTGGAAAAAGACATCCTTTCCATTCCAGCACAACTAAAATTACATAAAAACTCTGCTAAAAGATAATGCAGATTCATTCTTGGTAATTAGAACAGGAGCTTCTGGCAACGGGTGTTTTGCTCTGCCAGTGACTGAAGCTCTCCGATGAGGAGCTGAAGTTCAGGCTCCCCAGCCAACCCACAAGTGTATTCATGAGCTGGACTAAGAATCATGCAGCTTCTGTTGCCCTGTGCAGAAATTCTACATCACTAAGCACTTTAGAGTAGCTGGAACTAAAATTTGAGATTTGCTTTTTAAATCACAGCCAATTCTTGGGCGTTATGTTTTATATTTCACTATTGCAGTTGATACCCATCTCCCCTCCCAACTAACTACAGTGGGAGCAGCAAGGTCAGGCCCTTTATTAGTATGAATTACCATAATAATAAGTGGCTGTAATATGATTAGTGCCTGAATTTGATTTATTACATTCAAGAAGGAAATGAAGGGCAAAGGATACAGCTTTGTTTATTACGGGTATTCAAATAACCACTAATAAGATCCCAGCTAGTAATGCATCGAAGTGTTGGAACATACAAGCTGATGAACATTCGGCTGCTTCTCCTTGGGGTACAAAGTAGAAATTAATTATACCTTGGCAGGCAGCTTGACTGTGGGGTCCTTGGGGATGAGTAGAAATAGATGGAAGAGACTTACTTGGGTATATCAAAGCAATGACAGAGGGATTATTTTTACTACCAATATAACCAAGTAGCCCAGAGTAAAAAGCCCCAAAAAACATAATTAACAAAAATTATCAGGAAAATTGGACCTCCTGGCTTATCAAATCCAGTCACTTGTTATTCTGGGCATGATTCCTTCATAGAGGTATCAAGCTCCATCAGCCTAACACTTAAAAAATAGTTAGGCTTAGAGTTTTTAACACATTTAGGTAATACACATTAAAACACATTAGGTAAAGAGAGATAAAATGACATACTTCCTTCCAACCAATATCTTATTCTTGAAATAAATTGGATCAGATCTATATAGTATATCCATGAAGTTATCTCGGGAGTTGAATACAATGTAATGTGAAGGAGAGAGGAACTTTTTAAGTTAATAATGCTGCCGAAGCCTCTGTATTCCAAAACTTCAGGTATTACTGTGACAAGCAGAGTAGAAAGATAATATTCAATAAATAGATAAAGAGAAAAAGAATCTGTAAGTTAGAAATGCCAAAAAATGCATCTTGTTAAAGCTATTTAGTTTATTTTCAGAAATGACATGCTATTCCTACTTTAAATCTGAACTCTTGATTTGTCTTTTTAGACCATAGCCCACAATCTGAATGGATAAATTGTTGGGTTGGAGCATCCCAATGAGCCATCGTTTAACAAGGTGTTTCTGGTGAAGGGTCTGGAGCACAAATCTTATGAGGAGTGGCCTAGGGAACTGGGGTTGTTTAGTCTGCAGAAAAGGAGGCCGAGGAGAGACCTGATCGCTCTCTACAGCTGCCTGACAGGAGGGTGTAGTGAGGTGGGTGTTGGTCTCTTCTCCCAAGTAACAAGCAATAGGACAAGAGGAAATGGGCTCAAGCTGTGCCAGGGAGGTTTAGATTGGATATTAAGAAAAATTTCTTTACGGAAAAGGTAGTCAAGCATTAGAACAGGCTGCCCAGAGATGTGGTGGAATCCCCATCCCTGGAGGTATTTAAAAGACGCATAGATGTGACACTTAGGGACATGGTTTAGTGGTGGACTTGGCAGTGCTAGGTTAACAGTTGGGCTTAAAGGTCCTTTTCAACCTAAAGAATTCTACGATACAGTGATGGACCTTCACAATAAGGCTGTCAGGCTCCATTTCTGCATATACTCACTTTCATGCTTAGGTTTCACACATGGCAAAATGAGATCAATAGGTAAATTCTGGTTGGAAAGCTAGCCTCTGTGTTCCATTGGCAAAGACCTAGGTTAAATTAAATGTGTACTTCCTTGAATATCTGAACTTCAACAATGTGAGCTTGCAATAACAACTGAGAGATTAGGCTTTGTAATATGTAGTATGTAAAGTAATATTTGTGAAATGAAACTAGCATTTGTCTTTATGAATAGATCATAGTAACATGAAGCTTAGGATTTTGATTCAGAAAATTATCATAACTTTACAGAGAAGTAAGGAAAAAAATAAATCTTGTGTATGAATTACTCTGTACATATTTGATTTGTCTCAGTCAACAGGCTTTCCTCTAGTTGTTCACATTTTTTGTATTTGAACAGACAAAAGCAAAGAAAAAAAATCTATCCAAAATAAGCAGAAAAGTTATTTTGTGTCTAACAAAATACTGGATTAAGAGGGAAATATGCTTCTGAAATGTGATTAAAATTTACACCACTCATCACTAGAATCCAGGGGTCTATCTAAAATTCAATACTTACATATGGATTACAGGCAGTTATTCCATCTGTAAGAAAAAATGCTAATTATGTGGGGTATTAGCAATACAGCTAGGGAATTACTATTACGAGTTGCTTGGATGGATACTGTCTTTCCACCCTTGAATTCTGGAAGGGGCTGGTAGTAAAAGTAAAAAGATGAAGTGGAGATGTGAAGGCTCTTCTCTATCTGTTTGTGAGTCCTCCACAATGATTTACTACTGATCAGGGGAGCGCTAGCTCTTCAGCAGAGACTGAATTGCAGTGCGCTGACACCCATCTCATTAAATGAGAAACGTTCATCTATTGATATTTTCAGTGTTATACCCCGATCTTCTTATTAATGCATAATATAGTTTTAACCACACCAATTCTCAAAACAAACGCCCCCCGCGCCCATAAGCCTTGCAATGCTTTGCTGAGGCATTGGAGAAGTCTAGGAGGAAATATCCAATTAGAGTGTTCTACCTAAGGCATCTGGTCCTGCCCTACAATGGTTTCACGTGGGGTCCTGCTTCTCCTCGTATCTGTCACATTAACACATACCTTTCCTCTCCCACTTCAGTGATGCTTTGACAGCATGTCAGTGTGGGATCCTCTCAAATCTGCATCAAAGCAGGAGTGGGTACATTTCGAAGTAATGAGGCACCGCTATTAAAGAGTGCTCCATGTTCCAGATTGTTGTGGTTTAACCCAGCAGGGGGCTAAACACCGCACAGCCGTTCATTGGCTCCCCCACAGTGGGATGGTGGCAAGAATCAAAAGAAAAAAGGTAAAACTCGTGGGTTGACATAAAGACAATGTAATGGGACAGAACAGAAAGGGAAAATAATAACAATGATGATGATAAAAGAATATATTGAGCAAGTGATGCACAATGTGATTGCTCACCACCTGCTGACCGATGCCCAACCAGCTCCCAAGCAGCGGACCCCAGCCAGCTTTTCCCCCAGCTCTGTGTGCTGAGCATGAGGCCATGGGGTGTGGGACATCCCTTGGGGCAGCTGGGCTCAGCTGTCCCGGCCGGGTCCCCTCCCAGCTCCTCGTGCCCCCCAGCCTGCTCGCTGTGGGGTGGGGTGGGGAGCAGAAAAGGCCTTGGCTCTGGGTCAGCGCTGCTCAGCAGGAACCAAAACATCCCTGGGTGATCAGTGCTGTTGGCAGCACAAATCCAAACTGTAGCCCCATGCTCGCTACTGCGAGGAAAATGAACTCTACCCCAGCTGAAACTAGGACACAGATGAAACCAGCACTCAAGACTGAAAGTTAACAGTAATACCCTGCCATATCCGGTATCCGACCTCCAGCTGTGTCTAGTCTAAGCAGTAAGACAAAAGCACATGTTAATAGTCTACTCATAGAGTTTAGCAAACCGTCAATTTTGCACAGTCAGCAGAAAAGATGATCTCTATTATCATATAGAAGCATAGAATCATTTCAGTTGGAAAAGACCTTTAAGATCACCCAGTCCAACCATTAACCTAACACTACCAAGTCCACCACTAAACCAATTCAGGGTAGAGTAGCAATTCCATGTTTACTGGCTTGGTAGCTCGATTATTTATAGTGAAAATAAAAACTAGGAATCATTAAGATTGGAAAGGACCTCTAAGAGCATCATTCCAATCATCAACCCAATACCACCATGCCCACTAAACCATGTCCCAAATTTTCTTTCCCTCCTCCAACTTGATAACCAAGCTTCAGTTTGAAAGACAATGTCAGCGTGGTACCCTGCTGGATTCTGATGATTAGAAGTTGTCTTCAAGTTGTAACCAATAGAACACAAGTCTCCTGTCTTTTTGCAGGAACATGGAACCAATTCTGCAGTGCTTCATGGTTGTGTGTCAGACACACTGCCTGCAGCTGAAGACAGGATTCTTAAAAGCAGTATTTTACTGCAATTATGCTCACCTGTGCCATGAAGAAATGCATGTTTTCTTAATGACACAGATTTTTGTTTATAAAAATTGCCTTTTGATTTTATCAGGTAAAATGATACTATTCTGAACTTCTTCATAAAAGCAGTGTGTGTGCACATGAAATCAGATCTTAAAAACCAAAAAATAGTAGAAGAGTGAAAAATAAATAATAAAGTTTTGATATAAGCATTCTTATTTTGACATGGCGATGGAATATTTCCTCATCCCAAGACTACACAGACAGTGCTTTGCATAACTTGGGTTTGAACTTCGGGGGATCAGCACTGAGCATTTTTTCAGCTTGGAGCACACCTCCTAAATTAAGCTAACAGATTAAAAGGAATGTAATTTTTTTTTTTTTTTAATGAAACCTATAAACATGTTTAACTAAATGGTTGAGCATGGGAAACTAAATGTTCTCCAGATACACAAGGTTTATTGGGCTCAATCTGAAGTCTTTAACAATAGCTGCGTAAAGGCAAATCTGTTGCTGGCCCTGGCTCATTGATGTGAGATTGAGGTTTTCTGTCGATGGGTATTGGACCGAGCACAGAAGGTATGGTGCTGCAAAAAGAGTTTCCTACTCTTCCATAAAAGTGAAAAGGGGGAAAAACAGTGCCAAAATACTGCTGTCATCCTGCTCTCGACATGCCGCAACGCAGTAGGCAGCGTTCTCCATCACGTTTGGCACGTGCCGTCTCGTATCAACGCAACGGCTGATTTTTGTCAGCACCCATTATTTGGCTGTAGCATCAGGGACACCTACTCACACGCATATTCAGAGAGGTTCCGGGTATGCGGGTATTCCAGCATGATCAGACATTTAATCCTGATAAACAACAATCACGGTTTGAAAAAATCATTCACGATTCATTTTGGATCATTTGCATAATGAAGTTGTATGAAGAAGTACGGTAACTCAAGAGGAGGCAGGGAGGAGATTGAAGGTTGCAGTTTTACCAGGAAACTTTAAGGCTATCAGAATGCTTCATGAAATCACCAAGGATGAAATCCATATTTCCCTACTGAGTTAAACATGACCTGACAATGGCAATGAACTTTCAGAGAAATGACAGACAAATTACAGCGTGCGTGCGCTTAGCCATGTTGAAACCCTCATTTCTAAAAGGCAGCCTGTCAGGAGTTGTAAATACTGCAGACTAACACCAAAAGATTTTCTTCCTACTTCCTATGGCATGTACTTTCTGCTCACAGACCGCTTATAGACTTTGCAGATTATTCAGTGGATTACAAATTAAATTCATTTTGGCCAGAAAGCAAGTGAGGAATACTGAGGTATTTCTGGCCGCAGTCACATAAGTCTTGTTATTTGTCCCTGGAGATCGCCACCAACAGACTATCCCTTCCCAGACTGTGCCTTCCCTATTTTATATGTTTGAGGATTGGTTTTGTTTTGTGGAGGGTTATTTGTTTATTTGTTTGTTTACTGCTTTTAGCACTTGTTCTCTGAAAGCCATGCAAAAACGAAGGCAGCCCACAATTAACTGTTGTGTATATATGAAGGACACTCTGATAGGGTGCATGACTAGAAGAGAATTTGGTTTATACCCTCTTAAGCTGAAGCTGGAAGAGACTGCAGCATGGCAGGCTGGGTTAGGCTACCACCTTCCACACCATCTTTTACCATATGGTCATAAACTCTTACGCAGAGAGGAGAAATGATGGAAGACATTGAAGACACCTCCACAAGGCCTTTTAACACCTGCATCATCCATTCACCTGATAACAGTCACCCTCTGCTCCCTGCTCAGTCACTGTCCCTTACCATTTTCCACCCCACAGTTGCTCATTTCCATACCCCCCCGGAACATTGCTGAAACACCCCGATCTCCAGAAAGAATACTTGAAAGGCTGCAATTCCCGGGTGTGAGCCAGATCCAATATAACTCACTTCAGCTAATGCTGAAAAATAACATCAACAATCCTTGCACCTTTTTTTTTATTCCTACTTAAGAACAGCGAAACGCATAACATCTAATTCTGCAACCGTTATTCATGTCGCGTATGTTTTATTCACGTGCCTAGCTCCTGTCAGACCAAATAAGACCATTCGAAGGAACAAATGCCATTTTGGTGAACAAAAACCAGGGAGCTGGTCTCAACAGTACTTTGTGAAACATTTGCACTGCCTGGCCGACACAACAACATTAGGATTTGGATAGGGCTCATCAAAAATGGATTTGCTTTTTGGAAAAGTTTCACAGATTCAATGTTTCTCCAGGAAAGTGAGAAAACCTGCTGGAAAAATTAACAATTTCTGTTAAAAGCTCCTAAAATGAACAAGCAAAAGATGATGATTTTTCTACAAGAATGGGAAATAATTTTCAGACCAAAGTTTTTGTTGTTGTTGCTGTACTTTCGGTAGCAAGAAACCTTTGTTTAGTCACCAACCCAATTTTCAGGATGTTTCTAAAAAGCTCTGGTTTGGGTTTCTCTATTGTCTTTTTCCTCCTTTCACCATATGCTGTTCTGACATGCCAATATATCACGGAGCAAGGTTGTCAGATCCTCCCTCTAGAGTTTTTACTAAATACTGCTAAAAACAACTGTACAGCTCCATCTATCTTACCAAAAAAAAAAAAAAACCACCAAACCCCAAACCAAAAAAACCTCAATTGCAACCAGGCCAACAAGTTTCCAGTGGAGACCTTGAAAGCATTCCTCATTAACTTTACAGTAATCTGGCTTATTAACAACACTAATTTCAATGCTGATGTGATGTGAGGTCAGTTCAAATTTTGGCCTGATGGAGGAGAAGTAAAACATCTGCAGGAAACACGTTTCTGTTATGTTGTGCTTGACGTGGGAATTAATGGGTGCAATTCTATGGCCCGTGTTATGCGGGAGATCAGACAAGATGATCATAGTGGTGCCATCTGGCCTTAAAAATCTATGAATCTACATTTAAATTCTCACTTGAACTTTGGTAACCTCTCTCCAAGCCCATCTGCATGCTGAATATTCCCCTTAAAAGGCAGTCGCTAGCAAGCCAAGTATACTTCACTAGCCTCAATCAGCTTTATTTTATGTAGCCACTGACGTTGTATTTTGGCAATAAAAACCCAGAAGAAGACCCAATACAAAACCAAGCATTTATACCTATAAATGCGAACAACAGACAGTTCCTACGGCCACCACACCATTCCAGGGACAACCACCCAGCGCTGAGCAACCGCTGGCACCGAGCTCTGAAGAACAACCCGAACAACCAAGTGGTTGATTTTTGTGTGCGAAAAACCCTGGGAATTAATTTGGCTGAGATGATAGATGAAGACTTGCACAGAAAGCAGTCTTTGGGACCACAGAAAGCTCACGAAGGGAAATCATGCAAGTTTTAAGTGAGACGAGTACAGAGGAACGCACAAGGCTGCAAATCTTGCACCTCAAGTTAGAGAGATTTCTTTTTTCCCCTAATAATTTTTCACCCAAGGCCTTGCTACAGTGACTGGCTTAAAATCAGGATTTGAAAAGACAACAGAATGGGGCTTTCGGAGAGTGTCAGTAGCAAAGAGGGAGATGGAATCCCTTCTCCACGGCCGGACTGCTCCCTGTTGTAGGCTCTAGTGTCCTGTGAGCACCCATGCCTTTCAGGTTTCCAAAGACATTTTCTTCCATGTTTTATTCTTCACAACCATGGAGTTTAGATAGCCTCTAAATTATCTATGCATATGAAGGGGAAGATGATGCTATTTAAGCACTTCAGTTCTATCAGTCTTGCACGCATATCCGGTAAGCTGGGCGAAGGCCCATAATACAGCAGCAGAACGTGGATGATTCAGTAGTTTTTCCACGGGTCTGAAAGCAATTTGGAGATGCCGTACTGTTATCCTGATGTACCTAGGCTCCGAGAGGCAGGGGCTTGCCTGCAGCTACACAGACATAGCTGGGTCAGATCTTTCATCCCCTCTCTGCAGAACGTCCTCTCTATTAACTTGGTAGAATTTAATGAGATTTCCTTGCTAGAAAGCTAGAACACTGTGAAATTTTTTTAAACAGATATTCTTGATGGTTATATAGGAACAGCAGGAGCCTGATCCCGAATTTATTGAAGCAATATTGCTGTTTACTTTACATTTAGAAGTAACCAAGAGTAAAGGAAGAGAGAAGGAGTAGGAATAGAGTATCAGCAGAAACTTTTATTCCTGAGGGTTGGGTTTATTGGGAGGGAGGTTGTTTTTCAGTTTATTTAGTTTTGTTTCTAAATATATATATACACATACACGCTTTGGATCTAAGGTTCTTCACTCAGTTGGATTTTGGTTCCCATGAAAACATGTTCTGTCTGATCAAATGTGGGCTATTTCTAGTGAGGTTACTTGGGGAAATATATTCATGAAGAGACTGCATCCTGCTGATGCAAAACAAACACAAATAAAGAGACAAGCCAGTAAAGAGATCTGAAGAGAAGCAAGTAATGAAAGGAACACTTTGGGCACAATCTGTTATTTGTGATTATTATACTATGTCCATACTCTTCTCTCTTATTCTCAGCACCGTACATTTTAATTGTCCCCTGAAGAAACAGTTCTGTAATACATCCACAGGGAGCAAAGGCTCTGTCAGTGACAACCAAATTAATTTCTCTGTTGGAAGCACGAATGTGACTTAAAACCCCAGAACAACGTAATTTTAGCAGTTTGAACCATCTTTCTTTATAGTAACTATTGCCCTTTATACTTTGGAGGCTAAGAGCCCTGGTAGCACAACAGCTATTTAGAAAGACACCGGTAATAAGGACTTAGGAGGTCTGACTGCAACATTGCCTCAATTTTGTCAGATCTGTATATTCATTAATGTTCTTTGACCAGATAATGAGGCCTTGCCTTAAGATTTAGCATACATAAAAGCAGGCTGCTTCCTACCTACAAGCCACATCACAACTATATGTTGCTTCCTATGTGCAAGCCAGCTTGTCACTTCTGGGTTCAGGTTTTCAATGCACTTTGCCTCAAAGTCCAGCATGGTTGGGATCAACCCATCGCTGTTCAGTACAAACTGGAGAACAAAACCAGAGCTTAATGTGTGAGAGAAGACCAGTATTTCCTTTTATATCTGCGATGATGGCAACAAAACCTATAAGAGATTCTATATGTACCTATGCCTAAAAATTTCTGTGGAGAACATGGCAATGTCAAAATATAATCTGCTGCACCTCATTCCTGCCGAAGGAGTCCCTTCACATTTTCATGCTCCTCCCTCGCAGTAACGATTCTTTTTTTTCTTTTCAAAAGAAACAGATGTTTTGTACCTACATATGATTCATATACGATAAGACACAGAAAGCATATAGATTTGTTGTAAAAAAAAAAAACAAAAAACACCAACCTCCACTAGCCTTTAAAATGTTAACTCTTTCCTCTCCTTGGTGCAATGGCCAATACTGCCACTCAATAGAAACACTGTTTAAGGGAGCTCCTCCAGTGCTTTGCATTGCAGTCATGAACACTTTTCAGACACAGCTTTGGACTCCAGGACCAAAGTATTTTGTTGAGTATTTTGATTTATTGATCCACACTGATAACACTAGGATGACTTTAACTTCAGGGAGGCTGTGAGGCTGAGTTTTCATGCATGATGACCTGCACAAGTACATATATATGTGAAAGATTTTAAAACACATTAGAATGCTTTTAGGTGCCATAACCCAGCATTAAAAATGAAGCAATTTCTGATTTAGGACTTCTTGTTCAAGTCATTGCATCCCGTTGTGCAAAGGCATAACGAGGCGAGCTTTGCAGCAGGAAGGTCCACTGAGGGCTATTAGATGCAGTTATGCAGCTGCCACTTCCAGGTCAGTAAGCCCTTAAACAGCAGATTACTGGAAGCCAGGAGAGGATAGCCAGAGGAATTATCTCTCAGTGTTTGCCCAGTTCTTATACTCTGGCCCTGGGCATCTGCTCCTGGCCACTGCCAGAGGCAGGCCATGATGGGCAGATGGTCTTTGGGCTGTTCCCCCACTCTGCTGTGAGTCCCCATCACAGGCTGCTGCAACTGGGCATGAGAGGTCTCGCTTCTGCTTTAGCTCATTTTCAGCAAGGAGCTTGGAAAACCCTGTGAAAAACATGTACCACCACCCCCACCCCGCCCCAATGTTATATATGAGTACACGTTCATCTGAAAATGCCCTCCGCCAGCTCCCCTCTCCCTCAGCTGAATACAGAAGACCAGCAAGGAGGAAAAGGAGCCACCACTACTTCTTCTGCCCCACCGTCCCATAACAAGGATGCTCTTCTTAAACAAGGCAAACAAGGCAAACGTTCTCTTTTTCCAAGGCAACACTTTTTAAAACCCTTACCTTCTATAAAAAGGGCTTTAATTCCCACGCAATGGGCAAGAGCGGGCTCAGCCATCTTGACAAGAGTCACCATCTAAAACTGTAATGGGTTACACAGCTGCTGAGCACCCACAGATGGCTGGTGTGTTACATACGGTTTTCCTATGATCTCGAAAGCCCTGAGACGTATAAATGTCAGAATATCTACTGGTAGGAAGTACTAGGAAAAGATGTGAAGTATCCTCAGTGGAACCAGATGCTGCCATCAGAGAGGAGCTGAAGCCACCTTTCTTTTCAGAGGAACATACCTGCATCTATCTCTATATAACATTGTTTCCCATATCTGATCCTTTCCTGCAAATATTAGTGAGAAAACATGGCAAAGGAAACCAGGTTGTCTTGGGCTCTGTACGTATTTTCTTCTTAGTTCTATACATTTCTGCATTATCAAAATTTTACATTTTGTACTGGACACGTATAGACCAACAGGTCATGGAAATATGTGACTCGTAACACTTTCAACGGCATTTCAGCTGACATCACATTAATTCCCAACAGACTATAAATTTGAACTGCACATTTCTCAAAAGCTCTATCTTGTACATGTTGCCTTGTGTTTATTCTACTTCAAATTGTTATTCTCAAAAAATATAACCCCTCATAAAAATGAAGGAAAAATAATCCTTTATGCACCCAAGCTTTTGTTGAATTGTCCAGTGCAATTTGTGAAGTCAAAGAAGAAACTTTAGCTATGCCTGCCACCTCTACTTCTAAAACAGCTCTTATGTTTAAAACAATATCAGCGAGTTCAGGGCACTTAGTAAAATCCCAATTTATGACAAAAATTTCTGTTTAGTTGGCACAAACCTATTAACTCAGCTGAAGGGAGTGACAGTAATTGCAACTGGCTAAGGCTTGATAAGAAAACTCGGTCTCCTAATTTGAAAGAATATTTACAGACTGGTAAAGCCATGTCAGACAAGAGAACCAAAGGTAGCTGCACTTGGTGTTTTCTAATTCAAGTTAAAAAAAAAAAAAAAAAAAAGAGAGAGAGAAAGAATTCACAGTATTTGCACTATAATGAGACATTTTCAAAGTGATAACTTTATAATTCTTTGTATCTTCTTCCATCAATGTCTACTGACAGAAAAATGAACTTTGTCACAGACCAAAATTGATCCTTATTGTTTGGTTATAAAATAAACATAAATAGAGGACATCAGATTTGACCTAGTAACACTGGCATAGATTTTGTGCTGCAGGCACTGAACCGGTGGTTCCTAAAATAAATGAGGTTTGTAATTGAAAAGAGCATAGAATTTAACTATCCAAATGGAAAATGAAAAGCTCTTACTTGGCCTCGTGGTGTTCAACCAGCAGCAGAAGGTGCCGAGTGCCCCTTCCCACCCCAACGGGGCTGGCACAGCATCACTATCCAAATTAGCACCCCAGCAGCGTAGGCTGCACAGCCCAGGGTTTAAGATGAGCCCTTTCATTATCCAGTCTGGAGTGTGAACAAGCGTTTAAATTATTTGTGCCATGTTGCTTCTTTAAAAAAAAAGAAAGAAAAAAAAAAATCTTAAGTCTACAAAAGCTGCAATTTACTTTAGGTAAGGCTTTGTATCACATTTCTGGAACAGAACAGTTCTTCTTCAGCATCACCACGTTCACGCAATTTTCCCCCATCATCACCCAAGAAAACCATCACGTCCCTTTTTCCCGTTTCCCCATGCTGACAGGTTGGCCTCGGCTGCCCAACGCCGGCAGCTCGAGGTGCCACCAGCGTCTTCTCTTCCAGCACAAAAACTTCGCATGGGCAGGCAAGTCTTTGTGTGGTCTGCGGCTGAGAAGTCCCCTGGAGAGACTCTGGTTTATAGGATTGAATTAAAGCATCTAACACTACTCTACAATGGGATTATCATTGTTCTTTTATCCAAGTTTCAAAGCAGCTCAGTAGAGTGACCTTTCCTCAAGTGTTTTTCTCTGATTCTTTCTGATCTGAATTTTCTGTAGAGGAAGAACTAAAAGAGAAAGAAATATGCTTTTCTTTCCTTTTTGTTCTGTGGGAACATTGCAAGGTGTATCTGTTTTCTCAGGTTTTTGTAAGGTCTGAGATTTTTGCATTACCTAGGATAAAAATAATTGTATCAAAGATACGAAGCCTTGTGCTTCAGGCCAGAGGTCAGCTGCTAACTGATGGAGTAAGGTTAAAAAAAAAAAAATTTCTCCATGAGAAAAATCATTCCCCAGTTGTCCGTGATGGGTTTCTTGCACCTTCCTAAGGAACGACTGTTCCTTAACCTCTGAACAGAGTTTAAAATAAGGGCATTTTCAGCCTGATCCAGTATGGCAATTCCTTTGTTTCAAAGGCAGGTTATTTCTTTTTTTCTTTCAACAGTTGTGCAATCAATATATAGATTTGGATAGATGGGGCTTGATGGTATCTTTATATAGATATGTAGATATTAAATGAGAAAGTACTTCTGTTCATCAATTTATTTTTAAATCCCTATGGACAGGGCTACATCATTATGTCACTTAACGGTACATTGTTAAAGCCTAACTCAAGCTTAAATGCAAGTGATGCTGTTGGCTTACGTTTGTGTGAATAAGAAAACCCCTGGGACTACCTGTGCTACCCACTTCCTCGCTCAGGCAACAGAGTAGAAAGATGTTGCACTCATTTAATTCATCCCCTTTTAATTCCAGGTCTCGTGACTCAGTTTCTCTGATTTTCATTTCACAGCTTCGTACGCGCACTCACACGGTTCATGTTTGCAGCTACTACAGGCTGTGATGAAATGCTTTTTCCCTGAGCACTGTCCTACTGATCCAGCAGCATCTCCCGCCTGTAGAGTGTTTCATTTTCCACTTTTACTCAGTACTATGATTTCCTGTGAGATTTTGTTCTCTCAAGAAAATCTCAAGCATCAGCTTGCTGGCTTGGAGAGCTCATTTAGAGTTTGAATCTGAAAACCATCTTATTAATCCCACCTTTTATGAGCTATAATAATACACAAATGAATAAGACCTATGATGTATACACTTTCAATGGTACATATATCTCTAGAAAGAGAGAAAGTACTTTACAGGTACAGATATAAACCTTTAAAAAATTAAGTATAAGCAGCAGCAGAAAGATAGAGGAAGGAAGTTTCTAATGTATATTTAAAATTCTAAGTGACAATCACAGATCAATAGCAAAAGAATAGGAAAGATGTGTACCAAAACAGAGTAATCACTCCCATTTGATAACAATTTCCTCAGGTACAACTCAGCTGACAGAGCAGGAGTTATGGGTTTTGATTTGAATGCAACAACTCATTTTGGTGAGCACATAGGGAGAAAAAAAAAAAAAAAGAAAAAAATTAGGAGAAGCCTGCAGTTATGTCAGTCTGGCTTATGAGGCACTTTTACAGTGCAGCATTCAAGACACTGTAATGGAGGTTATGCAGAAGTTATACGGTAATAAGGACAAGTCAGGGTGTATATACTAAATGCTGTGGTGAAAGTATCCTTGTGTCACTGTGGATTAAATTGAACGGATGGAGTCTGAGAGGCAAAGTGACCAAAATCAAAAGGAATAAACCCTGAGAAATAAGCAAGTTGTGCAAGTCTAGACTGGCAATATGAAGTGTTATCTAAGCAAACAAGTCTATAGCAAACCGCTGCAAGAACCCCAGAAACCACATCTCTTCCTGTAAAGGTAATGGTTGCCTGGGAATACTTACAGAAGTTGCAGAACATCCTTCCTAGATGCTGTCAGGCAACACTTGATAGAGAGTTTACAGACCAATGCTCCAAGACTTCCAGAAAATCTAAATAGATAGGTGCTCCCTCCTTCAGTCACAGGTCGCCTGGTGCACCCTTACACCCATGCCTGGCCTGTTTGAAGAACAAGCCCATACACCTTAGCTACATCCATAAATCTGGGCAGGTGGCAGTGGCAGCTCTGTTCTGCCTTGTCACCTGGATCGATGCTTGGCAAGCCACAGGCTCAGGGCAGCCAAGCAGCAGCGCCGCGAGCCCGCACCCAAAGAAGAAACTATTGCGGTGTGCAAATCCTTCCAGAGTACCTAGACAGTCATTGCACTGTAAATCACATCTTAAGTAACCTGTAAACCATGCCTTAGCTACTTGCTGGGGTTAAACCAAACAGGGTGGGAACCCCAACACTTGTCCCACATTCCCAGGGCACATCCCATGAAAATAAATCCTCCAGTAGAGCAACAGCATTGACACTCCCATGGGTTTTACCTTGGCTCATCTTATGGTTCATAAACCTCAAACACAGAGCATGTCAGCAGTTTCTGTATTTGCAGACAGAATCCACCTTCACACCTCAAAGTCTGGGGCAAAATGCACACAGAGCCCACGTGAGAGCGCAGAGGAGCAGTGTGAGCTCGGTGGACTGCCATGAGTCTGCCTGATGGTTGACTTCATGAGTGGTCCACCCAGGACTGGCTCCTGCTCTGACTGCCCCACCACTCTACCAGCTGCTGGGAGGTGTGAGGGGAGACAGTCAATATTGAGGCTGCAGCTGCTACACCAAACTTCATCTGTTCTGGAAGAGGTGGAGGAAGACAGCAGAGAGGTTGTCTGTCTCTGGTGGAAAATACTCTGCCAGGAACCTCCTCTCCTCACTTCCTTCCCTCACCTCCAACACAGTGAAGAAACCAGCTTTGGATTTTTAATGTATAACAACCACAAAATTCAGCTGCCATTCATTGTCTTTAATGCAGTCAGTGGTAGTGGCACATTTCAGTAATGAAACCTAATTCATTTCCCCAGCCCAGTTAGAGAAGCTCTACTCTCTGATGAAGGAGTCAAGGAGTCCAGGTGTAATGCAGAAGAGGGGTTTTGGGCGGACACGGAGGGAAAAGGAGACAGGAAAAGGGGTAAATCAAGGCACTTTCAAACAAGCAGCGCAGAGAAGGAGTAAAAAAATATGAACACAACAGCAACAACAAAAAATCCATCCAACCCATCCCAATACAGGACCCTATAGGTGACCACAGGAGAGGATACCTATAAAATCTTCTGGAAATTTCTACGTACGACAGCTTGCTTACATGAATATGGAAGACAGCCTTGGCTTATCCTTGACCAGGCACAATGCTGAATTTTAATCAGTCACTGGGAATTTGATAGCTTGCAGAGAGGAGAATTTTTGTAATAAGGTTTGATAAAACATCACCCTTGGGAGAGCTTGTACATAAACACCTCAAAAGAGTTTTGCAACCCTAGTATACAGCTTTCATGACAAGAAATCTATCCAGCATCAGGAGCACAACCCAGGACTTAAAAAGGTTTTATCTCTGCATAGCAATGATCTCTTCCTCAGAGCAATATTCGTTCTCAAGAAGGTATGCAAAGGGAAGCAGAGATGTGCTCCTCCCTCTCCTAAATCTTGACTGAAATTATTGTTTTCAGGAAGAGGACTAAACCCAAGATTTTTGCCAGCAGTAGAAAACACATTGTTTGCACAATAATCACCTCCCCCAAATGACAGCTCCGTGTCATTTCATATTGTTATGATGCCATCTGACAGCCAGGGTTTCTAAGGAAACACCGATATTGGGGGAGCTGGAGGGAACAGAAGAAAAGGACAGAACCTAAAAATAAGTCGCACGCCTCTTCCAGACATTAAAACCGCCTGATAAAAAATTGGAAACATCTCCTCCTTGGAACGGTAGCATTTCTAAGACACCCATAGGACTCCATCCAAGTGGAATCATTTTGCACTGAGCAGTATTTCGCTGAGAGAGAGCTATATTTATGATATCACATTCTTTTAAAGGATGCTTGGAAAAATATGCTGACTGGATTATTTCTTAAATTACCCCAGAATAAATGGAAATATTATCATTTTGTACCACTGCAGCCCCCAATAGGATTCAAAGTCTCACATGGTGCATGAATAGAAGAATAGATTTCACCTATTTTGAGTATTGATGGTTTTCATGTTGGAAACGTAGGATTTTTTTTTTTTTTTTAATTAAACTGAAATGAATGTGGGAAGAGAAAATAACATCCTTCTCCTTGAGCATTGACAGGTCGTGCTGGAATCGGATGTGCAAAGCACTCCAAACTCACCTGCATTAAATGTGCCCAAAGAAATGACATCGCAACACAGCAAGTTAAGTGCTTTTTAGGTCAAGCAGCAGTTGAGTTAGGAGGAAGCAAAAATATTCTAGGAATACTTTTGGAACGTTCAAAACCTCTAATTTTTCAAAATGTTGTTGTTTGTCCAATTAGCCCAGAAAAAGATCTCCTTTTGGAGGGATGTGCATCGGAGATATTTCCTCATCTGTGATGAAATTAGGGTTGTGCTCTAAAAAGGGACACCAGCCCAGTCCATAACAGCACATAGCACAATGCCGAAGGCAAATTTATTATAAAATAACTTTGACACAAAGCTCACTAGAAGCACTTAAGTATTTTACCATGTCTCCCAATTACGTAGGCAACCACAACCAGCACACAGTTAAGCAGATGATTTCACCGAATGTGACTACTGGGCTTTAGGCTATGTATAAATATTCAGACTTTTACTCCCAGACAGACACTAATACACTCCTTGTACAGATCAGGAGGGAAATATTTGTGGAACTGAAGTCAGAATGTTTCAATGTTTTTTTTAGAAATGGTAGCCAGACATTTGTTTGGGGTATAACTTTGATATTTTGTGCTGCTAGTGTTCAGACAGAGATCCAGAGGACGTCAGTTTAGCAGTATGTATAGACCCCTGACTCTGAGTACCACAGTTTACCGTGAAAACTCTCTCTGCATCAGGGTTGAAACAGTTCTTATGCTAAATATCTGAGAGAAACAGACAGCCTATATATCATAGCTGTAAAAAAAATATATATACATATAAATAAAGCTAATTAATTGTTTCCATGCATCATTATTTAAAGGAGCCTTTAGTCACTAGCTTCTAAGTATGCAAGTATACTTGTAAGTACATAGGAATCACCAAACATTATTCTCGAAGGAGCACTGGGACGTATGCCCAGAAGACAAGCAAAGCTGGACTGCTCAGTCATTTGGGAGGATAATGGTGCCTCGTCTCACCCCGAGCATCTCCCCAGCCCTGCCCACTTCAGAAGGCAACTGCCTTTCCTTCCTTCAGCTCACGGGGGCAGAGAGACACAGCCAAGCTTAAATCACCAAGGTTCATTAGCTACATTAAAGGATGGTTGGTCTGTCTTCATGTTTGATAAAACGCAAAAGTCTCATACCCGTTTGCTTTAGCAGCCAAGCAGCTCTCCTCTGCACGGCACCAAGGTTGGAGTGGTGGGAATGCCCAGGGCTTTCCAGATTGCTTTAATCAATGCCTTAGTCTCTTTCAATATGCTGAAAGAGTGTTCTGGCACGTGGAAATTCATTTTTAAGTATTCCCATGGATCATATGCTATAAAAGAATTCATCTCGTGTCTGAGATAAGTTAAATGTTTTCAAATTCAAACAGACATTACCTTAGCTACCATGCTGAAGGAGCCCTCCTCCCATTTGCGACACCACCAGCTGGAGCCCAGGAGATGGGTTTCAATTAGCAGCATACACCCACCTGAAATAGAAAGCAGAGAAAAAAAAGCACCCCTCACTATTTCTCTCTCTTGTTACAGTTTGAACCACACAAATTGATTTGTGCTGTTCCTCACTTTGGTCTTTTTCAAGTTTGATTCATGATGATAAAACAACAGGAAAAAAAAACAAAAAACCTTCATGCCTGATTTAGCAAGTGGGCAGAACAAAACCCCAGCCTGACTAACCGCACTAACCTTATAAAGTGCTGTATTTTCATCGGCAGGCCGTTCCCCTTCCTTGCAGGCTGCTGAGGCTGCACAAGGGGAGAACAACAATTGCCAGTTAATCCAATTACAGAACACTCTAAAGGTTGAGGAGATGGAGTAGCTTGCCATTTGATATATGATTACGGGGAATTAAACTCTTCATTTATGTGACACAATTTTAATAAGGACAGTAAATGACTCTGAGAACAATGTGGAATATCTGCAATTGTTTAGGGATTCTTAGTGAATAAAAAGGAAATAAGAAAACATGAGAGGAAAAAAAAAAGGAAAATTTCCCAATCATGTTCTAAACAACAGATTTACAAACCTTTTTCATGACCCTCCTTCAAGTGACACTTTGGGAACTTCCTATAAAGGACAATCAAGAGCTGGCACCGAAGGGCGAAGAACTGAAGCAAAATCTTGAAGGACAAACTGTCCCACCGCATTTGTGAAGCAGTGGCACAGGTGAAACCCTGAGCAGCGTTCTGCAAACCAGAGTTCATGCTGGAAAGGAGATACTTAGTACCAGGATGCTAATACTGGCCTAAGATAGAATGCGCATAGCAAGCAGAAGCATGTGGATAATTAATGCCGTTCATATTTCTCTTGGTTCCAGTAGCACCACGAGATGTTCTTCAGCATCTCGTGGTGCTACTTATTTCATAGAATCATAAAATCATAGAATGGTTTGGGTTGGAAAGGACCTTAAAGATCATTTAGTTAGTTATTAATAAGTAATAAATAAGTTATTAATAATAAATAAATTATTTGTTTGTTAATTTGCTGAGCACCATGTTCCAAATTGTAGTGAGGAGGGTGGCCAAGACTGCATAACTCCATCCTTTGAGGTTGGTTAGGCTGTCGTTTCCACTAATATCATAACAGGGGGCTTCAGATTCCTGTGCCAACTTTACAACTGTATAGTATTTTATTTTTCTTTTTGTTGCTGTTGTTGTTCTGTGGCAGATCCAAAAATATGGAGACTTTTCGGAGCCTCAGACCAAGGGAGATGATCATAGCCATATTCCTGAGGTCTTCCACAGTAGCTTCCTGTTCTTTGAGCTGCTTTTGTCCCCAGTAAATTAGTTGGGAACAAAACAAATTATAATTGTTAAAGAACTGGACCTTGCAGTTTGCAGCCCTGGCTTTTAGGACTGGATCTGGCCTTGATAAAGAATGGACAGAGAGCAGCCTCAGGTATGCAAGCAATTTCCAAAGCACGACAGGGATGGTGATGAGTTACACCTCAAATTTTTACATTGCAACCGAGGAAGAAAAAAATTGTAATATATCACGGGTAATATTTTTGTATTTTATCTGAAGAATGAAAATGTTATTTTGAAAATGACTTAAGGATCAGAAGCTTAAAAGTCATTTTGGTACCTAAACCAGATGTTAGTTGATTGGAAGATTTTCAAAAGCCATACATGAAGGAACCAACAGAGAAGGTAGTTATAGAGCAGAATGCTCATAAACCTACACTGCAGAAGAAGGGACAGGTAAAGTCGCAGACAACATATGTTCCTGAAGACACTCTAGGTCTAGAAGGTAGAGCTTAGAAAAAAAACAGAGGTTGCCCTAAATTGCTCAGGCGTCTTGGCAAACCCAGGTAGGCTCAGCTCTATTTCTCTGAGCGCCTAAAGGCACTGGGATCATGGCCGAAAGGAACAAGCCCCAGGGGTTTCTAAGGACTTAAGGTCCTTAGCGTGTTCCAAGGTATCTTGCCACAAAGGGACTTTGCTTCTTTTTGGGGGGTTGGGCTAGATGATCTCTAAAGGTCCCTTCCAACCCAAAGCATTCTATGATTCTATGATTCTTGAGTCATTAGAGCAATATACGAATGCGGGTCTATTTTATCGCAGATTAATTTTATTGTATGAACTCTGAATCTGATCTGAATCACACCTTCAAATAACCAATTCTATGATTCTATGAGTTAGCTTACCAGAGGCAGCAGGACGACAGCTGTGAGTGGGAAATATTTGTACAGTCACATGTTCATGGATTTGGGACTCTTGATTAGGAACCCACCATTCCTTTAAGAGTAAAATACAGAAAGTATACGAAACCTTGTTCAATTTCTAAAGAATCGAATTTTCATAACTGATGTACACGTTTTACTTCAAATTCTAAAAAATATGAAATATCTTTAGAATATTATTTGTGAAATATTAGAACTAGAGTATACATGATCTTCTCCCTTCTCATTTTCCTGGAAAAGATTTGCATATCTTCTGGTCCCTAAAAAGCCCTGCTATGTTTCTTCACACAAAATAAGGAATATGACGCCTTTTATCTTTTAGGACATTTCCCAATGGAACAGTTTCAGCTTCAGTCTCAGCTAGCTGTCCACAGTGATGGCAAACTGATTTATTCCTTGTAATGGTCAAACTTTGTCATCAAAATGCTGGGAAATGCTTTAATTTAATCTTTGCGTACCCTTTAACTTTCTTTTATCTCTTTTGCTGCTTTAACGACTGTTAAAATGTTAAAGGCAATCTTTTATATTTTTATGAAGCAGTCAAAATCAAGGCATTAGATTAGAAGAAATCTGTGTGCTTTACTTAAAGTAGCAAATATGCAAGACAATATTTTCACTTGACTTTTTCAGCCCAGATTGAAGACTGACAATAAGGTAGCAACAGTAAAAAAATTTAAGTAAAAAAAGAAAAAAGTTTAAACCAAGGGAGAAAAAATATCATTTCAGATGAGTATTACAAGGATAATAAACACCACATTTATCCATGTGCATATGTTTGTCATTGCACGTGTTCAACCTTGCACAACATCACGATATAGAACACAAAGTTCATAAAGTCATTCTTAGTTTTGTATTCCCAGTTCTCATCATTTATACATATTTAATGTTCTGCTCTCAACTTGTGGCTTCATTTGTTATACTGAAAAGCATATTCAGCAAAATCTGGGTTTATTTATTAATTTCATTATTTACTATAATTTAAGATCATTAATCAACTTCTCCCCTTCTGTATTGACTTTTAGACCTCAAGTCCAAATCTGTCATTCCCATACCTTATATTGGTGAGAGTAAGTGTTTTTATGGTTTGGTTTTTTTTTTAAGTTCCTGTCATGTAAAAACTGATATTTTAGGCATAACTAATGAGGGATGGTTTTTTTCCTTGAAGATGAATGTCTGCAAGCCCACTGCAAAACCGGACGCAGCCTCAGATAATCTGTGGCAATCTAGTGCTATGCACATCAAGGATCTGAATTTTACTAGTAGGGATTTATACTAAAATACTTCTGGTACGGGGGTTTGGGTTTGGGATTTGGTTTGGGGTTTGGGGTTTTTTTTTTGGTTTTGATCCTTAAGATCTCAGTAGTTACCTTTCAGCATCCAACTATGAAAATTTTGGCCTGTGCATATTGTGTATGAGTCACTGTGGTCCTTATGTTACTTGGAGCTGGGATGAAGGGTGAATACCCTGTAGAGAGCAGCCTGTTCTCTCCAAATTAAAAAAGCCTCACAACCTTGCTCTTGTGAAGTATGCTTATGAGTCCCGGTGAGAAGTCACTCTAGCAGAAAGGAGTTAACAGGGTGATTTATTCATATTCAGGAGCATGGAAATCTAAATTGCTCCCATCTCCTCCGTGAGCTAGTGGCAGAGTTTTAACAGCTGGCCCTCCAGCACTGTTCTGGTAACACATTAGTGGAAATAAGATCCTTACAGTAGAGGACTGACTGTAATCCAAGTTTAAAACACCAAGTTCAAATTTTCCAGGCAATTTTATACTTGGATAGCTTACCACTTACAGTTATCTCTAAATGTGAATGCAAAGAAGAAATAAAAGGTATTTGAATGCATGCATATCTTTATCCACGATATCAGTGTTCTTCCTGTTACAGTCCATATTGGTTATTAGTTGATTGAATATGATGTGTCAGCCCATGTATAAATGCAATCTACAGTTCCTTTTCAAGAAATATATCACAGGATAAAAGAATTTCCTTACTACAGCAGACTCGTGGCCACCTTACTCTATTCCTGCCAGCAGGCAGCAACAAATCCACCATAGAAAATTATAAGAAACCCTGTCATAGGCAAATGCAATCAAAAGAATAATCCCACCGCCCCCCCCACCCCCCCAGGAGGAAATTAGCCTGTAACCCAATGCTAGAGGGTGAAATATGCCTAGAAGAACACTGATGCATATTTCTTCAGAAGACCCGAGGAAGGATCCAGATCCAGGCACCCAGATACCACTTTCTGCCCCAGTTAAACTTTGGGCCTTGATACATGTAGACTTACACCAATGGTTTCCGCTACTATTGTATTTTTTTTTTTTTAACACATAGGTATTTCTCCTGTAGTAAATTGCGTGCTTGACAACTTATTGTTCTATTTGTATTATTAAACGAGCAAATAGCAGCAGCTAATTTACTCTCAGTACACCATTAATTATTTACTGGAAAATGTAACTTAAGCATATCTCCTTTGATTTGTTTCTTGTCTTAAGCATCTTATCTCAATCTTTTGACTCTCAGCTCTTACAGCAGTCTTCCGAGAAATCCAGTGCTTCACACTGCCTGCCACAGTATTTCTAAAATACTTCCATATTTTTTTCTATATCTTTTCCTTCTGACAGACTGACTAGCTACTAACATAATCTGGTTGAGTGTTCAGCTTTCATCAGCGGAATAACATCTATTCCCTGGTGTCTATTGTAATGCTTATACGTTGTACACACTAGGACTTTGTTTGCTAGTTTGAAAACTGATGCATATTAAACAAAACTCTTGTACTGATGCCCAAAATCATGTTTAGGTGCATTTGTCAGCAATGGATGTATTGGCCCCTGCACTACTATTTTACTTGTGTTTTTAAACACAAGCCCTCTAATATTTGTCCTCTAATATTGTCTACCTTTGTCGAATATTAAGAGACTGGTATCCTACAAACGTTATGGTCTCAACCATTAATGCTGGAACCTCATCATTGCCTCTTGCCATGAAGATAAATTTTTTCCTTTCTTTCACAAGATGCCTCTTAGCCAGCTTTTAATCCACAATGAAACTTTACCTTGCATCTCGGTGGCTTCCATAGTGTCATCTTCTGAAGGACTTCTAACAGCAGCTTTCTCTGAAGCCCAGCAAAATAATTGTTAATCTCTGTCGACACTCCCAACAAGAGCTGTTGGAGTAGAAAACCCTCACCAGAAGAATCATTAGGAAGGGCTTGAAGAAGATTTTAATAATGTACATCCATGTGCAAATCTCTTATTAAAATCAACATCACTGGACAAGTAGATAACTTTCAGGATCAAAAACACTGGGACATAAAACTAACTTGTGATAATTTTCTAGCCAGCAATATTTATTTTATGCTTGTATTATTTTTGAAGGATATTTAAAAATATGAGTATAAAGTTCCTGGGGACCAAATTGCAGAAGCCATCTCAACTGTTGCATCAGATAAGATTTCAAATTGTTTATTTTTATTTCACATACTTCACCCCATCAACACAGAAGCAGAGAGAGTATTTAAGATACCTCAGGTATTTATGTTATATAGAGAGGGCTGGTAACAAAACGAGTATACATTTGGCAGTACTGGATTTAACCATAGAAATCACTACTTTAATTTACTACTTCAGTTTTACTTACTGAACCACATAGAAAAATATGTATTCTTCCCAGGAGCAATGATTAAAAGGGTTACATTACAACTTAATATACATGACTGGGCAAACTGTTATCAGTACAGATCCACTGCCAAACATGAAGAGCAAAAGTGGTACTTTTCTTATTTTATTTCCTTCTGAAAAATACCAAATAATAAGAAAGTTGTTCTGGAATAATTATTTATTTATTTATGTATTTATTTATTTATTTTTCCTTCTTATTTAGTTGCTGTTGCTGTTTCAGGGATATAGGTCTCAGAAACACTTCAGGACAAATTATATTTCATATATATGATTTTCCGGAATAAGAACTTTTTTTCTGAGTTAGAGACATGGCCTAACCTAAAGGCTTGTGCTTAGTTTGGATTCATTCAGTAGCTTATCTATGAAAATAATACCATAGCAGCCTTAGAATGTTTAAGTGTTCCAGGGCAGAGGTGTTTATTAGGGACTTCATAGACCATCCTTCAAACAAGACACCTTAACAAAATTCTCCAAGCTGACAGAAATAAAAAACTTCCACGGTTTCTTACTGAAATACCTTAATATCTAAAGATGAGTCTAAAGATCATTTCAGTAAATTAGTATTGAGTTATACAACCTAATGAGGGAAATTAATTTCCTAAAATTACCTTCCGTGAATGAAACCAGGCATAAGGTATATAATCAGTTGGATTTTTTTTTTTTTTTTTTTTTCCTCAGAGGAAAGAGCATCACAGTGAACGGAACAAACTGGGATGTCTTAGATGGAAAAGTACTTTATTTTCTTTCCAAAATAATTTTACTTAATAATTCTATTTTTACTCTCCCACTGCCTTCTATGCAATCTCTCTTCATTTTGAAAAGATACAATGATTGCACAGATAAAGCTTTTTAGGTCCTTAGGTACCAATTCCATAATAATTAACAATAAATCTGAAGATTACCTATACAGGATATCTTTCAGGATCTTTAAATCATCTCAGAAATACTTCTTCAGATAAGAGCTTTCAATATATACAACTGAAATGGGATATATTTTACTCCTCCTGTATTATTAGCAACTCTTCAAAAAGTACACAATTTTCTAGTTTTATTCTAGAAGGCACCTCTAAATCCAGGATTAAGGCATTAATATTAAGAGCCAGAGTATGACCCTGTTGCATTAAATTCCTGAAGCATCTTTCTACAAATTGATGAAAAAAGATTTTATTTTTGGGGGGGAGATAAAAGAGCCAGTCTGGGGGGAGGGGGGAAAAAACCAAACCACCAAACCCCCAGCCACCACCACCACCAGAAGAACCCAACTAAAAAACCCAAACCCCCAAAACCAAAATAAACCAACCCCAAAACTGAGCTGAATGTCTTCACCACTGGCCAACTTTTCTTTCCTGTCGTGGTTCAGCCCCAGGCAGCAGCTCAGCACCACGCAGCCATCGCTCACTGCCCCTGCACCAGGGGGATGGGGAGAGAATCGGAGGAGTGAGAGTGAGAAACACTCCTGGGCTGAGATAAGAACAGTTTCATAATTGAAATAGTAATGATAATAATAGCAATACAATAATGTTAATCATAATAATATCCAAAGCAAGTGATGCCCAATGCAATTGCTCACCACCCGCCGACCGATGCCCAGCCAGTTCCCCAGCAGCAATCGCTGCTCCCCGGCCAACCCCCCCAGTTTCTATACTGCCCATGACGCCGTATGGGATGGAATAGCCCTTGGGCCAGTTGGGATCAACTCTCCTGGCTGTGCCCCCTCCCAGCTTCTTGTGCCCCTGGCAGAGCAGGGGAAGCTGCAAAGTCCTTGACTGGCATAAGCAGTGCTGAGCAACACCTAAACCATCAGCGTGTGATCAGCATTCTTCTCATCCTAAATCCAAACCACAGCGCGGTGCCTGCTACTAGGGAGAAAATTAACTCTAGCCCAGCCCAAACCAGGACATTTCCTGACAAAGGTTGGGGAATGGTGCAGGACAGGAGCCCTCCCTGCCCATCTTCAGCACCCCTTCATCGAGACGAATCCGCTCACCTCCCTGGGCTCATTGTGAGCGCACTCGCAACACCCCCGCACCCCAGCACCCGCTGCGGGTCCCTCCTGCGCTCCCCTCTGCGCTGCGGGATATCGGAGCCTTCTCAGATACTTTATAAGAGTCCAAGGGTTGAGATCATAGAATCATAGAATGCTTTGGGTTGGAAGGGACCTTGAGAGATCATCGAGCCCAACCCCCCTGCAGTGAGCAGGGATGGAGCCTGTGACCTTGGCGTTATTAGCACCATGATGGGCTGCATCTGCAGATGAGCGCAAGGTCTCTGTACTTTTGCTTTTACACACCGCAGGGCGATGAACCACGTGCCATGGGTCCACCTCACCCCCTGAACGAAGCAGGAGTTACGATTCCTTCCCATGGTGCAGCAGGGAGGTGTCAGCTGGGGCGGGATGCTTGGGACCTCCAATGAGGGAAACCACTATATAAATGCTAAAAATTATTAATGTTTGCAATGGCTGCCAAAAAGCTCCAGCGCAGCCAGGGTGGGGGAACGGCGCACGCTGTCCTCCCGGTTCCTGCAGCAGGATTGCGGTGCGCTCCTGAAGCAGCGCGGCAGTCGCGGTAGCACATTGCATTAGTTTTACCAGTTAATGAAAGACCTAAGGCAATCTAATTCAAGCTCTTTTCTGGGGAAGCATGCCAGCTATATTCCCAGGCCAATTATTGCTTTCACAAAGTGCTCTAAATCTGTCAACAAGCAAAAGTGTGAACTACAGTATAAAAACACAGTTAAGAAGGTGACCCAGTTGTTACAAGAAGAGTGTTTCTTCTTGCAGTGGGAGCAATGAAAATTGGCTGCCTAACAGCCAGCCAGCCCACAGCACCAGTTCATGATTAAGCGATATGCTTATATACTATTAAGACATGCCAAAAAGTTTTTACTTTTTTTTTTTTTTTTTTTTAAAGCTATACGGTTTGATAGTAAATAAACACTTTTTCTCCTACACATCAATATGACAAACACTTTGCAAGCTATTGTGGGAACACCCAGGAAGGTTGAAATAACTTGTCCGTCTTGCTGCTGGGAGTATGACCAAAGGTAGATAATGCATTTTTAGCTATAGAAGTAACGACATCTTAATGCACATGGATATATTTTTCTAAAATAAAAGTAAATTAAGAAATTACTGAAATAAGAGTTGCAATCTTCCCTAATAAACTAATATTTGTATCTTCCTCAAAGATTCAACGTTATTGCCGGGTAGATTGTCTTCATGAAAAGAAGTGAGAAAGCTTCTTTGCAATGTTTATTGCAGTTCAGTGTCATACAGGCCAGCATTTGAGAAATCACCCACCTGTCTTAGCTAGAACACACGAAAGCTTCTTGGCACATAGCAGGTGATTTTTCTTCTTCAAACGTATGTGCAGTAATTAAATGGAGTGTAAAGTTACCTCAGTCCCCTTGAGTGCTGCTGGCTCAACAAGTGCAAGTGCTTTGGCTGTGCTCCGTTCCTCTGAGAGAGACTGATTTGCATCTGAAGCTTCCGAGGTTTAACTCTTCTACAAAAATAGCCATGATCTGCAAAGGCCAAAAGCTATTCCAGATTGTCGAGATTCCCCAAGCTTTGGCTCCAGCCTGAATCTCCGGGCTGGGTGCTGACCCACCGTGGCTGTAGCCCTGCAATTGCAAAAGTTATTCTGAGGACTCTCCAAGCAAAGCCCGAGCAAGCGTCATATTTCATGGGGTGCAATTCGGTAAGATGTTATATGGGAAAAGGAGACAATATTTTATAATCAGATGAACAAAAACTACAGGATTGATGGTGACTGTCAACCTAATTATGAGAATGAATCATGTCTGGCTCTACAGTTATTAGTCAAAGTAATTCATTACTTGCTTAAAAATAACATTAAAACTTAACCAATAAAACCACTTATTGATGGCTGCTCTTACTTTTTTTTTCTAGTCTAAATGTCATCCCTGTTCAGAAAACGTAAAAGAAAAAAAGTCAGAAAATTATCTTAGTCATAATAAATCATCTTTCATCATTTAAGTAAATAGAAAAGTGAGACATTATCCGATATAGATTTAGGTATATCATTTATGCAGTGAAATATTACAACTATTTTTGCAAGGGCCCTGAGGGATTTACAATTAAATATTACTTTTTTTTTTTTTTTTTACTAAAAACTTGGTTTAGCTTTTTTTTTTTTACTAAAAACTTAGCTTTATTTAAAGGTAAAAAAAATATCTGAAGACATGAAGTCTCCCCGTATCCTTGCCATTTACATACCTTAGCCTTCTCCTTATGGCGGTAATGATTTCCACCTTGGACACAGGGGCCTTGATTGTTTTTTCCTGTTGACTCTGCCTTTGTTGTTTGGTAATTCTATCTTTCCTGAAGAGGTGAACACCAAACTGGGCGGGCTTCCAGGGCAGCTGGCATGGGATGTGGGAATGTCACCCCAGAGGGCAGCCCCATCTGCACACCTGATTCCCTCCCCCCCAAACTTTGCACCTACAGCTTTGTCTCACCTTGACGGCCTCTCAGCAAATCCGCAAGGATCAATGGGCAAAACAGCTGGATCCAGAGTAAGGGAGAGAAAATAACAGAAGGGGAGACAAGGAAAGCGAATGGAAAGCAATCAGAAAGTTTGCCTTTTGGCCCCAGTTTGGAAGGAATGCAAACTTTCCGATTGCTTTCCAGCTGGGTCCGTCATGATTTGCACGCAGTATTGATGATAGCAGTGTCTGCTGCTAAGCAAACACAGGCTCAGAAAGCTGTAGGGATGGTTTTTTCACCAGTTAAACTGGGAAAATGGACCAAAAGAGAAGCAAGAGAGGAAGAAAAACAGGCAGATACATGGATACTGATAGCCCAAATTGAGTCCAGTTGCTGGGCTAGAGCTCAGTGTAGGTGGATGGATTTTG
This sequence comes from Pelecanus crispus, assembly GCF_030463565.1. NCBI lineage: Eukaryota > Metazoa > Chordata > Aves > Pelecaniformes > Pelecanidae > Pelecanus > Pelecanus crispus. Next base: position 3,909,103 of record NC_134651.1, on the reverse strand, counting down.
ACTCGGTTGTCAGTTGGCTGTACGACGCCTTTACTTGGAAACAAGCAGAGCTATTGGATTGCCCATCAGACAATAAATAAACCTTGCCTCCAAATGAGTTAAATGTCTTGAAAACGGAACTCTTCAGATTTTATTAGTGATGTAATAGCTCTAGGTGTTTCTAAGCAAAAATCAATAGAGACTAGCTGCAACAGCCTGCCAAGAGATTATGGACAAGACGTCTGTCGAACAGATAGCTGATGTATTCAGAAACCAAACGCTGCCCTTTGGCTCGGGGACCAGGCACCCAGGAGCCAATTCCCCACCTCTCACTCCGCTGGAGCACTGCAGTGAGGACCATCGATCACCAGCTCTCTGTGGCGCATGGAGCATCATCTGACACGGCCACGTCGATGATTAGCGACTGCACTGCCCAGGCATGGCTCACGCCATGCGGTGTTCGGGCAGCGTTTGATCAGGTCAACAGCTTACCCCGTGAGTTTCATCAGTCAGGATTTCATTGCTGGAGCCACTGCTTCTGCCAGGGCTGTCCCTACATTCTCTGCAGCAGAGCACTGCGGATGCAAACATACAAGGCAGCTCATCCCACTACGCTCGCGGGGCACCTGATGCAGAGCCAGCACCTTAGTAAATGCTTGATTTTTATCCAGGTTGATAAGACTCATCCTTCAAGAGTCAAAAGGTGCTCTGGCTCCTCATGGGTGAAACAGGGCTGTCCAGTCTGGGCACATGAGAAATTCATAAGTCTAAAGCCACAAGCTTTAACATTTGTCCTTGCAAATCATAGAATCGTCTAGGTTGGAAAAGACCTTTAAGATCATCCAGTCCAACCATTAACCTACACTACCAAGTCCACACTAAACCAATCAAGGGTAGACTAGACTAAACCATGTCCCGAAGTGCCACATCTGCCCGTTTTTTGAACACTTCCAGGGATGGGGACTCCACCACCTCTCTGGGCAGCCTGTTCCAATGCTTGACTACCCTTTCCATGAAGAAATTTTTCCTAATTTCCAACCTAAACCTCCCCTGGCACAGCTTGAGCCCATTTCCTCTCATCCTAAAATGGAGACCTCTTTGCCAGGCTCCAATTTCCAGCTGGTTTAAACCTAATGAAATTCCTCTTAATTTCTAAGAATAAAATTCCATGACAAAATGAGTTGAGAAATACATTTGGCGAGACTGCATTTTTACAATTGCCGTTATTTTTGGGTATGAGCGGACCTGTAGTCTCTGCACCACCGTATCCCTAAGGGGATTTTTGTATACTTCCATTGCAAATAACTGTACAATTTACACATGAAGTATTTCCATGAATGGGAGAAGTTACAGCCTGCCATTCAGTTCAATTTCAATGTTGGTATTTTCCTTTCACTAGTGTGTCACTCAATGGCTGGCATTGGGAAGTAAAATTCACTGCACGTTTTCAAACTATGTTACAGGGTTTTAATATATTTTTTAAACATTTTACAACAAATCTCTTATTTTCAGATGAAATTGAATATTTTAATATTTTTAATGATCTCATTAATGGTTTGTCAGGTATCTGTGTTTCCACACGTAGTTTTACACATCTCTAATCATATCATTTCAGACATTTCCCTTTTATATTGTTTTGTGAAGGCTAATGACACTTCACCTCTAAGCAGAAATGATCTGATTCTAAAGAAACTGAGAATCAGTTACGCCAACAGATTTGAATGCAACAGCAAGACACTGAAAATAATTACTTGCAAATGTGCCTGAACTTGTGAAATTAACTTTGAAACAGGCTCACAACAATACAAGAAAAGAGTGCTACCATGCAAAGTTAAAGTTTCTGTGCTGGTTTTCCTCTTTCGGAGTCACCTCTGCTGTGTCACTGTTGTCTTGGACCTTGATCTCTCTGGCGGAGAGGCAAAAGGGACAAGTGGACTTTTACAGTGAGATCACCATCTCTTCTCCATTCAGATCTGTTGTGTCTGCAAGTCTGATGGCTAGTTAGGGGCATAAACTAAATTAATTGGTGGTGTCAGTCCAGTGGCTGGCAGACAAGTGGCCATACAATAAGTGACAGTCTCAGCAAGGATAGCAAGAAATCAGAAGGACTGAAATATTTCCTTGCTTTGAAAAGGTGCACTGAAATATTAAAAAGTGAGCTTGAGATATAATCAAAACAATAATCATAGAATCACAGAATCGTTTAGGTTGGAAAAGACCTTTAAGATCATCCAGTCCAACCATTAACCTACACTACCAAGTCCACACTAAACCAATCAAGGGTAGACTAGACTGAACCATGTCCCAGAGTGCCACATCTACCCGTTTTTTGAACGCTTCCAGGGATGGGGACTCCCCCACCTCTCTGGGCAGCCTGTTCCAATGCTTGACCACCCTTTCCATGAAGAAATTTTTCCTAATATCCAATCTAAACCTCCCCTGGCACAGCTTGAGCCCATTTCCTCTTGTCCTAATGCTGGGTTTTTCTTTGCTGGTTTCCCATCCTTCTAACTACAAATAGAACAAAACCAGTATGCTTTTAAGTTAAAGTAAATATTGAAGCTGAAGTTAAAATTAAGCTAAATGTTAAATCTAAAATAAAAAGGAGGTAAAATGAAACATCCACTCTTCAACGTTAATAAAAATAACACCTGTTGCAGGGTGGTTCCTGTGCGTGGCACCTAAAGTAAGTCTGAGCACAGATTATCCATGGAAAAGTACATATAATTTACCATTAACTTTTACAATGTGATTAACTTCAAATGTTCATAAAGTAACAATTATACTCTGGGAATTGAAAGCATAATTTTAAAGCTGGTTTCATGTGAAAATGAATCTTTAAAACTTAGTATAAATATCAACTTAATATAAGTAAGAAAGGTGTCAGTCTGTTCTCTCATTTCTCCTAATGTGTAGACACATTTAGAACATAAGACATTCACTGATCTTTTATTGATACTCATAAAGCATTTCTCTGATGTTAAATGTAGCAGAACTGGACCTTTATTTTGTATTTACAAGAAACTACTTCAAGACAAGGAATTTCTAAGAATATTTCCAAAAATAATTCGCATTAGATAAAAAGGAAGTTAATGGAGCTGCCAAACTTCTTGCCCTTGGACAAATCCATTTGCATTTATAGTTACCATTATTACTGTTAAAAATCCTAGGTAAAGTCAAGATTTCAAATGAAATTCCACAGATAGCACGCCTCAAACTGTCTGAGGCATCCGGACTCTACGTGCAAATATCTTGCACAAGTCTGAAAAGTTACATGTATTTACTTTTATTTCACCAACATGCTCTTGTTCAGTCTGTGACCAGACTATAATTTAATCACTGTGATTTGAAGCTACGATGTTTGAAAAAGCCTCAGTCCTCCTTTTCTTACCTCTTCTTGCAATGATGGACCCTGTATTCACTCGCGCAAAAAAATTGTTTTGGAGCTGCCTGATCTGTAGGCACTCACAACTTCCCTGCTTTTATCAGAGATCCTAGATGCAAAATTTTGTGACAAGAATCCACTGCTGTAGAGCATATATAAAATGAGGTATCTGGCTCCATGGTAATATTTAAGAAAGCATTTCTGTTCCCCAGTCCACTCACCCTCTAGAGAATCTGTAAACTCCACAAATTATGTCTACAAAGCAGTGTGCCATATCCGGGTTTTGCTTTGTTTTCAACATTTAAAACAATGTCCTAAGGTTTTGTTTGATGGATTCAGACTTCCAAAGGAAGAAGATCTCCTCTGGTGTCCCACCTGCTCCTCTTCTCACCAGACTCCAGACTCCTGCAGACATCAAAGGCAAGGTGGCTTTGTGTAGAAGTGAGGTGTTGTCCCAGGGTTAAGTGGTGTTAACAAACTCCCCTGTGTGCTAATCATCTCCAAGAGTTTTTGTCCACTCTGAAGATAACAGACATTTTAAAAAGGAAGAAATAACAAGAAGGAAAACAAACATTCACCACTGTACTTCAACACCTTCTCCAAAACATTATGGTGGCCAATAGGTAGACCTACTATTTCTAGACCCTTAAAAGTTCACAAACTCAGCCCCGAAATTCTCAGGTCAAAAATGTCTGAAGTGGAGGAGAACATTTCTTATGGTAGCAGGACCAGGCTTCAACAATCTACAAACATTAAATGATACCAGTGATCTGATCCTGCATTAGCCCAGCTTGTCCTTCCTGGTCCCCTGGGCTCAGCAGAGCAGACAGCGGGTCGGTGCTGCCCCTCTGGCACTGGATGAGGCTGACATCCAAGGTGGGTACAGAAACGGCCAAGCAGCAGCGCGTGCCTTGGGCAGGAGGTCACCTCGGGGTGGATAACGTTTCTGGCTCCAGAGCTGTTGAACTGCATTGCTCATGCAGAACCAGCTCCAAAACCACAGCATGATGCTGCATGCCTGATGTGACTCCATCCCCGGTGGCTGCGGAGTTGTTTTCTGCTACGCAAGGCCCTCACTCTGCTGCAGTGACCTACTTTCATATTCTGGTTTGATAAAGTTTAAGAAAAAAAAAAAAACCAGACAAAAGCCCCAAGCCCCTCAACAACAAAACCATGAACAAAGAAACAAGTGACTACTTTTTAACTTGTTCTTTAACATTCTTAAGCTGTTATGGAAAATAAATAAGACTCAAATCCTGTAATTCATTCTTATATACCTGAGGCAATACAATATGCGGTTTTGTATGTTGGATTTTTGCTTCAAATAGCTTTGTAATAGTCTTATCCAGAAGATGAACTGCAAGTGCTTTTTTTTTTGTTGTTTTTTTTCTTTTCCTTGGCATAAGATACTTTCATCTATTGTAAAGAAAGATTTAAGAAACAAAGATTTTGTTTTACGATCCAGCGCAAATAGGACTTATATTTGAATATTTACATTTGAATATTAGATAATTTAAATAATCTGTCTGTGAAAGACAAATAAATTAAGCCTTCAGAACAGTGAGAACATAGTTTTAATTGTGCCTTCTGAGACAAAAAGCATAAACTCTAAAATGTAGGTTGTTAGTTCTGTTCTCCGAAATGTCATCACAGTTGCAGAGTGAGGAGATGTAATAGTCTGACAAATACTGGGGCATTTGACGAAAAAGTTAAAAATATGCAAAGTACCAGATAAACTGAAGGCTTATGGCACAGCATAGTCTAGAGAAGAAAGGATGATATAATTGCCTGGGTGAGTCCCATAATCACAGGACATGTCCGTGCCAGGCAACGGAGATGCCTACACCGGGAGACGCCCGAGTCAACACACCCATCGTATGTATAGCACGCACTATTTGGATCATACCAGCTTCAGTGCATAGTCCTGAACCAGTAATAATCTGTAGACCAAAAGAATAGTTTATTCTTCGAATTTAAACCAGTCCTCGTTATCCAGCAGGGTAGTTCAACTGACTAGTTACGAATGCTGCTCTACCACAGGTCTAATGCCCACATCCCATAGATCAGCGGTGTGGAACTTCATCAGTTTTAGTGGTTTTGCATCACGGTAAGAGAAAAATCTAGCCCGCAGAGCAATGCAGTGGGAACATTTTCAGTCACAGGACATCTGGATCATCTTTGCCATAACAGCATTTCATACTGTCTTAGTGCTGACCAGATCAACAGAGGTGCTTTTTTGAATGTAAATGGTACAGAACTTACTTCTGTTCTTCAGTACCACTTATGTGGTTTATCAGGCTGTTGGCTGGTTAGCATTTTATGTCAGTTCTCACTGCATCACCAGAGTACCCAATTATATAAAATGAATCTATTGTAACTATGCCATTCCTCCACAGGAAGTCTCCATTTTCTGGAGTGGAAATGGAGATACAGAAATGCTAAAGTCATTCACAGTGCAGAGTTCTGCCTGTGAGTTATACCAGAACAATCTTCCTACTGTATCTGCAAGCTGATTATGCCAACAGTTATCCTAATAATTATTATTTAATTATTTATTTAATAATTAATTATTTTGATCAGGGAAGTCACCTATTCTGTCAAAAGAACTTTTTGCTGTTGCACCAGGATGCCTTAGTGTTTGGCTATGTCCTAAAAATCATTTTATCTCTTGAGATGCCTGGCAAAATTTCTTGCGGCTAGAACAAGCCCGAGACATTCAAGATCACAGTGAACTCAAGGTCAGAGTTCAAAATTAGGTATCTCACATCCCAGTCCACTAACAAAACCTCCACGAGTTTATTCATAAGGAAAGATTTTAGGAACCTCCAGACAAAGAAAGTATGCAAAGATCCAAATATTTTTAATACTCTCAGTCATGATAAGAGAAGTGGATGTAAAAACTTGACAAATCCTACCTCAGAGGAATCCGTCATGTTCCAAGAGAAACAATACCCAGCAATCAGAAAATTTGTTTGACATTATTCTGTGAAGAAAAGGACATTTACAAAAGGATTCATGGGAATTAGAACGGAAATCCAAAAAACAAATAGGATTTGATGATGAAGCTCCTACATGTAGCTTACAAAATGCTCTCCCAGTTTAAGTCTATTAGAATGCATAAGGACATATGACAGATCTGCTATAATCTGTATAAATACAGTGCCTGGAGCTCTGTTCATGGAGTAGGGACATGAGGAATTAGATGTCTTACAGGGGAAGTTCCCCAGCCCAGACATTTGCACCAAAATAGAAGACAAAAGACAAAACAGGAGTATACCAAAGCAAGAAAATAAAGGTCAGAAGGATGAGGAAGTGGTCAGAGTGCATCAACACCCTGGCTTCTCTTTTATATATAAATATTATAGTAAAAAAAAAAAAAAAAAAAATTGAGAGTTTTAGGAGAAGATAAAGAAGTAGATTTGCATGTGAGCAAAGGACTGCATGACTTGATTTCATGGCCAAATGTCTATTATCTGTACACTGGAGCTGTTGTCCTGGTGTGAACATGGCAGGAATCAGACTTGGAAATTTGAATGAGAAATAATAAATTCAGTGATGTATAGGCTGTTAATAGCTCTAGAAAGGAAGAAACCTATTTCTGAAACAATTTAAAACAGAAAAGCTAGCTAAAAATTCATAGAAATAAATTACATGGTCCCAGAAATGGACTAGGAAAGTCATTGGCAACAGGTTGTTTTAGTGGGTAAGATAGCATTTGTCAAGGTTAGAGAAAATCAAGAATTTGGGAAAAAAGACATGATGGGGACAAGGTTTACATGTGGAGAAGTGTTTTAGATACCTGGTATGGAAACTATGATGCAAGTGAAGCCTGAATATTAGATAACTTTTGATTAATGGGTTTTTTTTTAACCATGCTTCCATCTTTGCATTAAATTTCCAAATTAAAATTTTTTGGTAGTGGATTCTGCCATTCACCAGCACAGACATTTTCCTGAACTTTACCTTGCAAGAAATATCTTCAACTTGAATGTGTCCCAACATCTTTTTAATGCATTTCCACTATTCTCTGAAAGCACTGCGAATTGTTCCATTGATTTCAATAGTCTTCAGATCAGACCCATGAGACTGAAAGATAAATGTATTACATACTCCAGACTGAACGGTTCAAAAGAGAGTGCAGTAAGATTAATGCATTTGTAACTATTGGTTCCAGAGTGCCAATAAAGAATAAGTAGGATAACAGATTACTGCTCAAGACAATATATCCTCAAAATCTATCACTTGAAAAGGGCTGCATTGTTCATAATTACATGGGTAGTTTTTCCACTCTTATGAGACTTTTCAAGAAAGCGTATACAAGCTCTGAAGGCCCCAGAGACACTTGCTGATGCCCTAAACAGCTATTCTTAACATAAATGTGATGTATGTAATTTGACAAAATAAATATGCTCCATATCAAGCACTGTAAGTATTAGCACCATTATCAGCACTTTGATTACAGGCCTTCATTCTCCTTTGCCATTATGCATTTGCATTTATTAGACAAATTGGATATTTCTCTACCCCTTCAGCCACCCACTGCCTGCCCGGCAGAAGAAGATGATCCTACCTCAGCCAAAATGCCTCCACCACCCTGCAGTCAGGCAGGGGTTTAACAAGAGGATGGACAGACCCATTCTTCACAGAGCAAATAAAGTAATTACAGCAACGCTGTCAGATTTTTTTTTTTTTTTTTTAAATAATTTTTGGGGGATTACACATATTTCTCCAAACCATGATGCAAAAGATATTACACTTCATGCTCTTCTGGCGAGCATGCTTTGCTATTAATTTTATTTCAGTTTTCAGAGAAAGTGTGTTGCAGTTCTGACACAGAGCATTTGTGTTGGGTTACAGATGAAAAAACAATCCACTGAATGAAAATTCTTCAAATAATTCCATTCAGACTCAACACACACATACACATAATGAATCTTCAGTTGACAATCTGTCTGAAATGCAAAAGTACTCCTTAGTTCTTGCCTCGAATCACCTTATGAGTAGTGCTGCAGCACTGGTTTTGCATGCTTTCGAGCACCCTATCTCAATTAAACATCAGGTCCCCACATAAACTTAATTGCCTTACCAAGAGATGTAAGAAGCCCCCATGTTCTCCAGACAGGTCCAGTCTACCCACAGCTGTAGCAGGAATTAGCCCCAAGTAATGCTACTATGGGCACAACTAGAGGTAGGAATTGGAAAGAAACAAGTCCTGTTGGACTCCCTCAAACCTACCTTAAAGCCTGGTCTGAAAGCTCATGTGCTCATACCCTGCTGCTTTAGCCGACACTGTTCAACAGGAATCCATGTGTTTCTCTTTTGCACAAAAATCATTAACATCTTAGGAGACCCTCGCTTGGACTGTGTCCTGGTTTCGGCTGGGATAGAGTTAATTTTCTTCCTAGCAGCAGGCATAGTGCTGTGTTTTGGATTTAGTAGGAGAAGAATGTTGATAACATGCTGATGTTTTTAGTTGTTGCTCAGCACTGCTCATGCCAGTCAAGGACTTTTTCAGCTTCCCCTGCTCTGCCAGGCGCACAAGAAACTGGGAGGGGGCACAGCCAGAAGAGTTGATCCAAACTGGCCCAAGGGCTATTCCATACCATATGACGTCATGCTCAGTATATAAACTGGGGGGGGGTGGCCAGGGAGCAGCGATCGCTGCTCGGGAACTGTCTGGGTATCGGTTGGCAGGTGGTGAGCAATTGCATTGTGCATCACTTGCTTCATGTATCATTATTATTATTATCATTATTATACTGTTACTATTAGCATTACTATTTTACTTTATTTCAATTATTAAACTGTTCTTATCTCAACCCAGGAGTGTTTCTCACTCTTACTCCTCCGATTCTCTCCCCCATCCCTTTGGGGCAGGGGGAGTGAGCGAGCGGCTGCGTGGTGCTTAGTTGCTGGCTGGGGCTAAACCACGACAGACTGGCAGTCCATCAAGAGCAAGATTAATCCAGTGATACAATTATATGTCCTGCACATAATTTATGCTGCCCTACCATCCAGGCACTGCTTAAACGGGTGGCACAAATCTGTCCTCAGCAGCCCCAGAAAGTAAAATTTGGAAATGCAAATGTCAGAAGCATAGCAATGCAACAGAAGCAGATCCATGCACTGATCCAGCCTGTGATATTTTGGATGCTTTATTTCCATCCACCTCTAAGCTGGTCCCATGGACTGAGTGGCTGGGAGAGGCTGCCGTGCTCCAGGGATGATGCTGGCACCGCAGGAACATGCCCGTGTAGCAGCCACTGGACCGCTCTTCCAGAGCTGGATGAATAGTGCCCAATTTCTTGTTGAAATCAGTTCACTTCAGGCAAGTTTTAACCTGCTTTGCTTTCCTCCTGCAACCAGAACCAATAACTTTTTTTTTCTTTTTTTTTTTATGGCTTATTCATGCTTGTTCATCAAGTATTTGCAGGGGAAGATCTGTGCTGCTGATCCAATCAGCCAGGCAGCACAAGGTGACTCAGAGCTGGCAGGTCACAAAAAGGTAGCAAAGCACAAAGAGCAAGTGCTTATTTAAAATTAGTTCTGGTCAATATAAGGACTTAAAAATTTACCCAAGACAATAGTCAGATAATTTCAAATAATGGGTATATCTGAGAAAATTGTTCTCTGCTGGTGGATATTCTCTGAAGTCGCATTGATCAAATGACTTATGAATTACTTATTCAGCTGTGCTCTTAACCTTAAAAGCAAGCATTATTGATTTTGCTTCATATATCATATTATGGAATCAAAGTATAGGAAAAAGATTACCATGACTAAAGTGGCATGGAAACGGCCCATCAACGTGCGTTCATCCGGCTTGTAAGGCAGGGAGGGATGTACGGAGGTTGCAACTGCAAAGTTAGAGAGTGATTCGGCTTCGCTGGCATCTGCAAAACACTATAAAGAGGATCTTCCTTTAGCTCTAGAATGCAGCACGGAGTTTGAATAGCAGAAAAATACATTTTGATTTAGATTCAAAACCTAAGTATTCTACACTCATATTGTTGCTTTCAAGCAAAGCCACTGTTTGTGTATGTATCAAAGTTGAGACTTAAATATCCAAGGTGAACAGCAGCAAAATGAAGTGTTTACGTCACTGGAATAAGAGAGACAGTCTGAGGGAGAATACTCAAACTTGAAAGAGAATTTCGTAGGAAGAGCTGAAGATTTTGTTTCTTGTTTTAGCACTGAACTACACAGAGAATGGTGGACTCTGCAAGGGGAAGAAACAACAATATCATAAACAAAACTTACAGTCAAGAAAAATAATAAATACTAAGTGCTTTGTTGTACACATGAGTTATTAAGGTTAAAAAACACTACTCTTTTTTTTTTCCCCTTCTCAATCATACATTATTACAAAGAAAACACCGTGATCTAAGGTGGACAACACCAGCTCCTTTCGTGAGGCTAGGTACAAAATGAGTGTTAAGCCCTTGAAGTAAAACAGCTAGAGATTTCCCATGGGTTTCGTGGTCCATTAATCTCCCTGTCATTCCTATCCAGCTTTTTCATATCTTCCTTGGACTTGGTGACAATGGAAAGCTTGCGAGGCTCCAAAGTACCATTGTTAAAATAACAGATTACAAGGACAAAGCTCAGCATCACCTTGCCCCAAATGATATCTGATCAGAAGAGTTTCTTAAAAATTCAGGCTTGAGAACTGTGCTTCAAAATATCATGAAAGAAAAAAAAAAAAATCTTAGTTTAAGTTATGCTACTTCTTTTGATTTCAGAGCGAATCACAGAACCTGTGACAAATGCTTGAGCTTTTTATTTTTAGTGCCTTCAAGCAGTAAAATTTGGGACTCACCACTCTGAAAGTGTTCCCGTCTCCAATTAGCAATGCAACTGGAAAGTACATGAAAAAAATATTAAGAAGAAGCGTTAATTAACACCTTCTTTCAAATATTTCCATTGTGCTTCAAATTAGTACCTTTGTTACTTCAAAGTAAGTCTCAATGGTCCTGAAGGGAGAAGTCCTCGTTGCATGACACCCTACTAAAATTTGCTGTCTTCCTCTCACGTTAACAGGTGATGTAGACGAATAACACACTGCTGAGTCTCACAACATATTCACTATATGGAGAAAAATGGTGAAACATTCGGTACAATGTTCTTCTCTTATCAGCTCATTTTAAAAACTCCACCTTTAAAAAGAAAATCTAAACCAAATTTGTAATGAAGCTAAATGACCGGATATTACGGAAACCTTTGGCTACCGTCAGGTTTTCTTAGGAGACAGTGCATGACATACAGTATTATACAGGGTTTAAAAATAAGCCATTTGGTGATGTATGGAGCTGTTGCATCTATGGAGGGGAACATCTCTGCTTACAGGGAGCCGTCGATGAAACATTAATATGGGAGAAGAACGGAGTACTTTTGTCCCCTCTCCCCCTCCCCTGCTCTGGAGTAAAATCTACCCTGGGGGTGGGGGGCGGGGGCAGAGGAGGGGAGGAAATCGATATATATATTTCTTCTTTCAAATCACAGTTGGCAAATTAGATCCACATTTTGTTGAGAGAAATTGCTTTAGCAAATCTCAAATGAGATTTCAAATATCTTGTGTTTCAAAGTTTTTCATGGTTGCTTATATAATACATTTACTATATAGGAAGAGTTATCCTCTGTGCTATATTTGTGGACATAATCTAGAAGTATCTTAGTAGCATATTTCACATATTGGAAGATATTTTGACTACATGTGCTTATTTGGTGGAGTTTGGGGACTTCAGATGTTGTATGTGACATGTAAACAGCTATGACTGATGACCAACTTTTCCAATGAGATACACAAAAATAATTATGTTTTCCATAGTCCTTGATGATGGGCAGTAGGATATAAGAACCTTTAACCAAACTCACTGATACTTGAGAAGATGTGGGCACCTCAGTTTACAAGGATGAGGAAATTACTAGAAAAAGGCTTATTATTTTAACTGTTGAGTGAATTTGCCTCATAAAGGGAATATTTGGTGTTGTCCTGCAGCCTAGAGACACTTGGAAAGTATCACAGTGACATAGCAGAGAAGCAGCAGAAATAAGGAGGCCAGCCAAAGCCATACTTACATCACTTATAACAGGATCTCTCAGCATGCAGCCACTGAATTTCACAGGCACGGATGAGCAATTTAAGATTAAGTATCATTCTGGATGTATTGTCCTATGATGTGAGATCATTTTCAGCAGGTATGGGACTAAGGGGCTATTGCATTTAATAGGCGTATATCTTAAAAATGCTTCCTTTCTTTTCCTTTTGGTAAGTGGGTAGGAAGGCACCGTGCAGAACAACCTAAGGGAAGCCTTAATTTTGCACATCTAGTGGCAGAGTAGTCACAGCAACAAATTGTAGTGGTTTAAATGAGCACTACAAACTTGAAATTCAGCCTGAAGAAGAGCTTAGCAACATATTTAATTATAAAATTCTTCCTTTCTCCCCCTTGCCATGAAAGGCCACAGCTGAGCGAGAGGCCTTGGTGGTGGCATGCTATCTCCATCTTCGATGTGCCCCCACTCTACTGAAGATGAGCATCTGCACTGACACTGGAGTGCAGCCCCAGGCTTTGGTAGTTTGGGTTTAATGTGTGAGATGAGAGGGAGAAGGCGGCTCAGACAATTTTGGAGCTCGTTCAGTTGATCTGAAATTGTACCTGCTCATCAGTTTCCCAGGTGTTCAGCTGGAAGATGACTGCAATTAGTCCCATGGTCTGTCCCTGTAGCACAGGACCAACACAAGGAATTTATTCACAGAGAGAATTAAGGCTCTTTATAGAATCACAGAATCGTTTAGGTTGGAAAAGACCTTTAAGATCACCCAGTCCAACCATTAAGCTAACACTACCAAGTCCACCACTAAACCAACTAAGGGTAGAGGAAAAATTTCATGTTTCCTGGCTTGGTGGCTGGATTATTTTTTAATGAAAGTAAAAACTAGGAATCATTCAGTTTGGAAAGGATCTCTAAGATGATCAGTCCAACTGTCATCCACGAGGAGGAACTGCAAACAGCCACCTCATGAGGCTAACTGCTAAAGGATCATAGAATCATAGAATGCTTTGGGTTGGAAGGGACCTTGAGAGATCATCGAGCCCAACCCCCCTGCATTGAGCAGGGATTGAACCTGTGAACTTGGTGCTATTAGCGCCGTGTTCTAACCAACTGAGCTAACCCGGCTGGTCTACTGTGGATGAGCAGGGAGCACAGCACGCTCAGCCAGAAAAGAGCGGGTCCTCAGTGTACATCGCACTCAAGGGCCAAATTTGTAAAAGCAAGGGAAGGTGGGGAGGTAAGCGCCATGGTTTGGAGCTGCACTAAATGACCTGAGCAATTCTTGCTCACCGAGGGCTGTGAGGAGCACTCATTGCTGAAGGAGGTTGGCAGCAGTTTGATTTCCATGTTCCTGCCTCTGTTCCAGCCTGTGCTCCTTGGTTTTTTGCATAAATGACACTACCAATATACTGTTATTTTCAACTTACTAGGGAAAGCAGATAAGGCCAGTTATAGTTACATCATTAACTATCAACAAGTTAGCATCCTGTGTCCATAGAGACCTGTCAATGGAGGAAGGGACTAAATTTCTTGATCTATAAAAAGAAAGCAGTAGGTTTCATTTTAATATCAAACTAATAGAGGAATGAATATCCTTTGATAAAAAAAATTCTCCACTGATGTCTTAGGCCACAATGCACATTTGCTGAAAGCAAATCTATTTCACATTGGGTTTTATTAAAATTATTTCACATCATTTGGAGGCAAGGAAGATAACTGAGTAAAAAGCTGGCAATCTAGCTGTGCTGTCTTCTGTGGGCTGTATTGGGAGCACCTTCTTGAACCATCAAGTAATGTTGTATAGCTTCCAAGATTATATTACTTCTGCCTGTCAGTCACAAGTACAGGAAAAAATGGAGCACTAGTAAATAGAGATAACAGGGATTTATAGGGACTTGCAATGAATATATACACAGGGAATGAGGGGCTATATATGCGTATACCAATATTTCAGAAAACGTTTTTAGATATTTCAATGGTATCCCTAAGTATTATTTACTAGCATCCCCCTAAATATTCTGCTTATCTTTTCTAATATCTCTTCCTCTCTGTTTTTTCCTCTTTTGTGTTGTTTCTTAATATAGCGTTTGACTGAAAAAACACATATCCTTCTATCTTTACACCATTTTCTTTTTACCTGGATATTATATTTCAAACCTTTTTGGAAAAATTGCTTTCAGCTTATCCTGCAGTTACTTTAAGTGAGAAGATGCCTACAAATAATGACAAGCTTTGTAATATGTTTTAATAGAAAAATCTGACCTCTCCTGAAGTCTACAAACAGAAAGAGTTATAATCAAGGCCTCCTGTTTTGGATAAACGATTTTGGAGCACGGTCAAAGCAGGCTGCATAATTCCAAACAAACACTAGCATCAAACAAAAAAAAAAGTTAACATTTCTTATTGCTTTTCTCAATCTTAGTTATGAAACCTTTATAGAAATATTTGAAATTTCAAAAGCAATCACCTTTAGTGATTTTCAACATTCCTTAGCTTGTGGGCATCTATTTGGATATCTTCCAGTGGAAGTGCTCTAGAAGGAGTACAAATATACCATCAATGGGTTTTCAAGGTCCTTTAAAAGTAGCCTGTACATGCCCAAGGAATAACACATCTCTGGTTGAAAATTACCGGTGTAATTCTTTTCCCTGCTATAACAAATCTTTTTAGTCTTAAAAACTACCCATACTTTGTTTCTAAATACTATTTAACACAAATACTGACTATTTCACTGATTATTACATCCAGTAATTCAGTGCCTTCCTTATTAATGTGGACTTATTAGCACAGTAAGGAACATAACTTCAAAATGCTTTTGATAATGACTGCCAGTGCATAAACATATTGGAAGCATAAACCCAGCCATAAATAAAAACTAAAAAGTCTTATCTGGCCCATAAATATAACAAACCAAGTTGCTCCACTTGATTACTTAAGTTCAATTGACAGTGGTCATGTCACGATTGAATTTGCCATTACAAGATCTCTTTCTTGAATTCATCTATAAAGCAATACCAACTGGTTTTTGAGGAGCAAATAGGACATTCAGACTTGAACTTGATGGAAATAAAGGACACAGAAGCTGGAGTTCAGGCTCAAGGTCAACATACATTAACAGTCAGAAAGCCAAAACAAATTCCTGAGAAATGAAATCTGTAATAACTTTCAACTGGCAAATCAATTATGAAATGAGGTCAGCTTGCCAAACAAAGATGGCAGTTATAATGCATTCTGAAAAATTTAAATTTTACTATTGTATTTTCTTCTTGTGAAGGAAAAAAAAAAAATCCATAGAATGGCAATTCCATGACAATTTTGTGTACAAAAAGACAGCAGGACTTAATTTTTACTTTTCCAGATTGTCATGAATATAAAAAAGAATCTTTTTTTCCCCTAAACCAGGAATTATTCCTAAGTGGAAATAAGCACATTTTAAAATTTATGATGCAGCAATATTTGAGCAGTTTTGTTTCCGAGTCAAAACTTTGCTCTTTGGAGCTGAGCATTCCTTTGTTTCATTTAAAATCACTTTGTCTCTGTAGCATGAATTACCTTCCTTTCTCTTCTATAGGTGGAATGCAGGCTGCTGGCAAAAAATTCATCTATTCAACAGTAGCAGAATTTGTCAAAGCTTGATCTATGGCTTACCCTCCCTCTAAAAACATTGGTTCATAGAAAGTTGATGTGGTTTTTCATTTACTGAGGCACTGCTATATTTAATAACAGCATTCCAACGTGTTATTGATCTCTGTATTGTAACAATTCTTACAATTCAGTCTGTCACATGGATATAATATACGTTTACCAACTTTGCTGTGATGGTTTGTAGAGCCCAGGCCTGGACACATATCCCACAAGGGCAAGGCCATGTACATGCATAGATAAAGTAAATGAAACATAAGGGGAACATTCTATATGGTTCTATATTGCTCAAATCTGAGACATGTTTAAAACACAAAAGACTATATTTATTGAGCCAATGTACCTATTTAAATCACATCTCATTTGGGTTGTGTTTATACTATGAATCTAAATTTAAATTCACATTCAGAATTTTAAGGCCAAAATAAATCTGAAATATCTTATTGGCTTCAGTCTGACTCCTCTGGATGCACCCATGCGTCTGAGAAGAGAATTTGCCCAACTGAAGACAATTCCCTGCACAGTTTTTATGTGAAAGATTTAAGGGTCTCCACTTTGAACAAACTGAGACTAAATATAATGAGAGCTCTGTGAACCAAAACTCTTCAGTGAAAGACAGACACTTCTATTATCTATGTAGGAGAGGGAAAAAAAGAGGAAAAAAACAATCGTAAAAAACCCAAACAAACCCAAAAACACACACAGGCAAAGCTAGAAAACACTCACAAAAAAGAATGTAGCAGATTCACTTCGATTCAGAAAGGTAAGACACTCTTCCAGGCTGCTCAGCAAAACAGAAAAGAGTTTCTGAAATATCAGCAAAGTAGTAAGGTATGTCACATAGCCAGAATGTGTCCCCAGCCTCCCAAGGAGAAATAAAACCTGCTAGCCTGGTATAGTTGGCGCAGGTGGAATTGCACTATCAAATCAGCATTTTCTTAAGGACATACATAGAATCATAGAATCGTTTAGGTTGGAAAAGACCTTTAAGATCATCCAGCCCAACCATTAACCTACACTACCAAGTCCACACTAAACCAATCAAGGGTAGACTAGACTAAACCATGTCCCGAAGTGCCACATCTGCCCGTTTTTTGAACACTTCCAGGGATGGGGACTCCACCACCTCTCTGGGCAGCCTGTTCCAATGCTTGACTACCCTTTCCATGAAGAAATTTTTCCTAATATCCAACCTAAACCTGCCCTGGCACAGCTTGAGCCCATTTCCCCTTGTCCTATCGGCAGCTACATGGGAGAAGAGACCAACACCCACCTCAATACAACCTCCTTCCTCACTACAACCTCCTTTCAGGTGGTTGTAATGTCGGACTCGCATCAATCCTTACCCATCCAGTGCCTCAGGAGCTGCGCAATGCTCACTCAGGTGCCCAGGAGGTACTATGGCTCACGCCAAGGCAAAGGAAGACAAGGAGATGCTTTGGCTGTACGGACACTTTTGGAGCATCTTCTCCTTCTCCTGCGAGCACTTCGTGCTCCTGGGCTGCATCATTTGTTGTGATCTTATTCCCTCGTGAACGCTACAGTAATTTCCTGAGCTGCACAGCCAGTGTGTAAAACTGGTCTGGTATCAACAGAGACCTAGAAAGTAGGAAAGCAGAGGTGGTTCAAAGCCATCTTCCACCCACCCCATCCTTTCATGGGTGCATGAATATGGAATAATTGTTATAAAAAAAAACCCTCAGAATTTCGCAGGTCAGCTTGGCAGATGTTTCTTGTTCTTGTAAACAATTTTTGAGGCGCGTGCTGCATATGAAAAGCTGCAAATGCCTCTGCTGTGAATCAATGACTCTCAGGCATAAAAAGATATACTCTCGCAGGATAATCTCTCTCCTTTTTTCTGTTTTTTCAATACTGTCAAAACAAATGCTTTGCTTGAAAATAATTCTTGCAATATTTTGGATTCCCACTTGTTTGACAAATAGGAGCAAGTCAAAATTAAAGGGATTTGTCATCACAGAATCAAATCCAGAAACTAAACGTGAACGTCATCCGATAGGAGTGCTTTGTGTGCCAGAGAATCATTTCCTAATTGGAGAAAAATTGCCCATTTGGGGATGCTACAGGTGACACATTAGACATAAGCATTCAGATTGGGTACAATAACAGAATCCCTGCTAAGCGTGAAAACATTTTTTGTTGCTTGTGGAAGTTAAGAGGAATCGATAGCAAAAAAGCTTTATTACTATGATTCCCTTTCCTGGTATGATTCAAGGTCCCTCCTACCTCCCTTTGTGAGGCCAATCTCCCACACATTAATGAGCCCGCTGCCTCCCTGGCATGGTGCCGGCAGTGGGGATTTACAGGGTCTGCTTCTTCCGCTACCTTTTTCGCTGGAGTGTATGTTAAATGCAGAATTATCAGGTTTCCCTGTACAGGAACTGCTTGAAAGAGAAAACAGATTTATTTCAAAATCAAAGTGCAATCCGACAGTCTAGTCTAGCGCATTAAACAATGGTCTCCCATAAGGGAAGACTGCTGGCCTTTCACGATTAATAAATACATTTTTTAAAAAAAGTGCCAAGGAAAATGGACGCACGTGCCTCAGAGTTCAGAAGAAGGTTTAAGCGTGAGCGATAAGGAATCAAAGCAAGCAGAAAAAGAGAGACCTGCACAAGAAATCGTGTTGCTGTAAGAAGTCTACAATATTAAGAGGACTGCCAAATGTTTAAAAATAGTCATTCAGCACAAAAGCAAGCTGCAAACTAAAGAAAATGCTTAACCAAATTTGTCTACACAGGGTCATTTTTTAAATGGCATTAAACTAGACAAATCACAACAGAAATGAAAGTCTGTAATTTTAGCAGATGATTACTAACTGCACTAATTAAGTGGCTTTAATTGACTCCATCAAAGTCAAGAGAAAATTCATATGTATATTGCTGCAAGACTGAGTAATCATAATTTCTGCAAAGTAACTTTTAAATGAGTTATCCTGCAGCTTTTATTATCTAGATAGCTGTTTTCAATCCCTGCTTTGCAGATCCCCAGGGGCCATGGATTACTACTGAGGCACTGAAGGTAACTAAGAGAAGCATGTTTACTGTCAATACGCTTCCCCTGGAAGCTTTGAAGGATCCCAAAATTGAGAAAGATAAAGAAGAGAAGGGGTGCAGAGGGAATAAATTTCTTCTGCTTTATTGCTTTATTACTGCTTCCTAACTTTCTGAGCACTTTCAAAATATGGAAAGATATGTTCTTGCTTTCCCCTGAAGAATTGCTATTTTCTTGCCCTTCTTAATTAAAAGAGAAAGAATAATAAAAAATAGTGTTAAGGCACACAACCAAAACATTTTAACATGTGCAACCACTGCTTCTAAAAAATAGCATCCACTCCTTATAACTTTACCTAATCTTATTTTTGAAAGCTGGCAACTTCAACGAAAACTTGGGGGTTTAGATAGTTTGAACCATGCAAGTCCATCAAAAAATAATTTGACCCATGGCATCGCTATTCAGCAAAACTTTTAGTAGCTGAAAACACAGTCCTAGAGCAGGAAGCATCAAGGCCTCCTGTTTTGTGTTTTCTCATTTAGCCCCATAGCTCCTTCATTTCACCTCAAAGACGGAAAAGAGCAATTAGTCCTTCTCCTTCCCATGAAATCACTTTATGGATTTGCAGCCAGTTGCTTCATTGTCATTCCTTTCCTCCAAATTGAGTATGTTCAGCTTTCCTGCAGTCCCAACATTATAAACCTTTCACTCTTTTATTTGCACTCTGCCCAGATCTGTTATTTATCTTTTCAGAAATACCATGCTCAAAAGCTTAATGTAGCATTTTAAATGTTACCTTCCCAGTTCAAAATTGAAAGGACTATATTTTTTCATTTATAGCTACTGTTTTACAGGTGATCAAAACCTCAAAAAGTGGAGAACTGATCTAAAGATGTATAAAAGTCTTTGTACTAGAGCAACTACTTTAAGACTGTTTTAACTCAAACATATGAAAAAGCTGAATTTAAAGTATGTGTATATAAAAGTAGCTCAGCCTTTTCTGAATCTTTGAACATTTACCATGACTACCTTAGAATGTTTTAAACATACTTAAATTCATTTCTTGTGCAGTCTCCCCTAGAAAGAAAAACTTTTTTTTTAAAAAAAAAAAAAAAAAAAACCTAGCTATAATTTGCTCTTACTTTTTTAATGCCTTTGCTCCATTTTTTCCTGAAGATATCCAAGAAAACAGTTTGTGGCCAACATCCTATGATAGGTTTCATTTGTCCTCTCCTAAATAAATTGAGGAAATAATTTAATCTGAAGTCTACTTTTCCTCCCCTGGAGAATGCTCTCCTGTTCAACTCCACAATGTTCTTTCTCCTTAATCATTTTTTTTTTCTGTGGGAAAAATAAACTCATGAAATCACAGTCGCATCTTTTAGCTTAAAGGTCAGCATCTCTTTTGATTTTCCTTCTTTAGATATGGCAGTAAAATTTACATGGGGCAAGACTGACAATGCTGACACCATTTTCTCATTTTTATTTACCGGTTCTGTGAAGTGAAGGTAATAGTCACAGTCAGCTGTGAGCTTAGCAGTGTAGCTGGTGTTTTGAAAGGAAAGAAATGAAAGCACCGGCCACACATTAGCAATCAAGCTTTCGGGGGTGGTGTGCCCGGTACCACAAGCATGAAGATTTGCACCCTTCTCTCTCCTTACTTTATTTCTGCCCAAGTCAGGCTGGGTAAGCAGTGCGGAGGTGACAGAGCAGCAGGTGATGCTTCCTTCAGCACGAGGAACCGCACAGAAAAGAAAAATACTAAAACTACAGGGAGCAACAGCGCAGCGCAAAAGTGAAACGAGAGACAGACGGCCAGGAAAACTACTGAAGCAGTGAAGACTTGCAACAACTACGAGAAGGAATAAATCAATATAGGCAACGCGCAGCTATCTGTTTGAACTCTGCCAGCCCCATGGAAATTAATCTAAAGCGACAGTGCAAGCAGTAAGGCTGCAGTTTAACGCAAGAAGAGGAAAGAGAGCAGCCCTTGTGCGGCACAGAGCCTGGGGAGAGGCTCCCCAGCCAGGCAAGGAGGAGAGCAGCCCTGCTCCCAGCGCCAAAGCAGACAAGCAGGACCAGCAAAACCTTTTTAGCCCTTCCATCAGCACCAGCTGCTCCCTCTTTTATTTTGCAAAACGTGATATAGCCCCTTCTCCAGGCCATGGGAGAGGCGTGCCCGCTGCGTGGTTAGCAGGAGGATAGGCAACCTTTTTGTGAATGTATTTAATCCAGATACAGGAATTACGAGCCTCCTTCACAGCACTTAAATGGGAACAAAACAGTGCCAATACGTGTATGCCCCCGTGCCACATCTACCCCTGTCTGCAGCCTCTCGCCAGCACAGTGCCAAGCAGCTAGACACCCTCGGCTAGACATTTTTCTCCAGGACCTGTTGGAGGAGAGATAAATAGATAGCTAAAGAGTACAAAAAAAAAAAAAAAAAAAAAAAAATCACATTTAGAAATTGCAACTTACATAAATGACCGTGGGTTTCACCTCTTTCAGTACATTATCCCAGTTCCTAAGGGGAGCACAGCTCAATGACCACCATCAGCACCCCAGCAACACGAGAATGCCAGACAAGGCCCCCCAGGTCTTCCCCAGCTGTGTGTAAGGATGAGGGTTCAGGTGATGGCATTTAAGTAAATCTGCTGCCGGATAAATTCTCCTTTAGCAGCTGCTAATACGGATTTAGCTGTGACAGGGAAAGATAAGGTTGAGCTAAGTCCATAAAATGCTGTCTCGTGTCAAATAAAAACAAAACCAGGAATGCAGTGTATATCAAAATACCCTCCTAAAGCAAAGGGGTGAAGATTTTACATGGCATGGGAACATTTTATACTCTTATAAACCTGATTGTCAATGAGGACCCACAGGCTGGAGGCTGTGAAAGGCTACCAGGACCTGCTGGGCTCTGTCCAGGCTACCAAACGTGATTTATCCTACGTGGGAAGGCAAACATGCTGTTGCAGAAACCCAACAATGAGGGAACATTTGTGGTAGCTCCTCTTGCCTGGTAAACTAAGATGTTGTATGCCCCATGATACACTTTCCAGCTCTTTCTACAAGATATTCTTGGAGAAATATTAAAACTGCCACATGCCTGAAAAAGTAATTGATTTAAAATCAGGAATAACTGACAGAACTTACTTTCCTTCATCCTGAGAGACTCCGACTGGGGTTTCAGACACTTATCCAACTCCAGGCAATGCTGGCAGATAACCTACACGCCACTTTCCCCAAACATTTCTTTTATAGCCAAGAATTAAGATTTACAGAGTTCCAAATAAATAACACTTTTACTTCCCTGATCAAACACAAGACCACTAGACCTGAGAATTGTACATGCTTCCCTTCACCAGGCAGCTACACAAGGGTCCCACCAGTTCAAGCATGTGAATAACTTCAATAAGTTGGATTGCTCAGCACAACCCTGTGCAGCTCATATGCCTCTGAAGTCAATAAGAAAGATTTCCTTTAATAGGTTTTGAATGGGGCTGGAGCACAGCACCAGGCTGCCATGCTCAGAATATGGGATACGCATCACCAGAACATTTTTAGCACCTATAAAATAAGAAAACAATGCAGAATGCATGCATTTCCCTAACTGCAGCAAAAAGAACACAAAACTATTAGTGCAATGGTGTGAAAAACACTGATTATTACTAATCTTTCGTACTATGCTCTTTTGCACTTGATCCATTCCCTCAGCAAGCAGCCCCCTTGCTCTCTACCCTCCATATGTCCGTACATGCATGTACACAGAGATACGTATGTACAAACACGCCTGCACTTTTTTATTTCTGCACCACAGACCAACATTACTTGTATGCCTCTTCAATAACCAGATGATGAAGAAGGAAACATGCCTTTGCAAAGGCATTGTACTCTGGCTCTCCGCTCTGCTATTTTTCAGTTGGATGTCACTTCAGATTACCAAGTGTTGTCCAAAGTGCAACGCAAGCCCAACAGACCAATTTCTGTACTTATTTAATACGTCTGCATTCACTGACGCTGCACAAGCTCTAAATAAGTACAGATATTGCCCTAATATGTTTATGGTAATATAAATCTGAAAAAATAATCTTCTGCACTAGCAACCAAATCACATTCTGAGCTAAAATAAAGCTTTAGGGAAAATACGTAAAGACTGAAGGATGAGCTAAGTATGTAAAATTTGGCTAAGTAATGAGTAAATAGGTACATGAACTACATATAAATATTTGATGAGTGAGCTGAAGCAGGAAAAAATTTTGTAGATTAACCTAAGGGGGTATAGCTTAAAGCAATGTGAAGAAATCTCCTTGACAGTGTGATGTATTAGATTGTGGAATAGTCTCTCAAGGGAAGAATTATCAACCCTGTAATTTAGATAACAAGCGTGGTGGGTTGACCTTGGCTGGATGCCAGGTGCCACCAAGCTGCTCTATCACTCCCCTCCTCAGCAGGATGGGAAGAGGGGGGGAAATAAGATGGGAAAAAACCTCATGGGTCAAGATAAAGGCAGTTTAACAAAAGCAAAAGCCGCACATGGAAGCGAAGGAAAACAGAGATTTGTATTTTCTGCTTCCCATCAGCAGGTGATGTCCAGCCATTTCCCGCAAAGCAGGGCTTCAGCTCCGGAGGACAAATGTCATAAATAACAAATGTCCCTTCTTCCACCTTTTTCTTCTTAATTTTTATTGCTGAGCAGACATCATATGGTATGGAATGTCCATTTGGCCAGTTTGGGTCAGCTGTCCTGGCTATGTCCCTTTCCAATGTCTTTCCCAGCCCTAGCTTACGGGTGATGGGGGGAAATGTTGGCGAGACAGCCTTGAGGCTGTGCAAGCACCGCTCAGTAGTAGCCAAAACGCTGGTGTGTTATCAACACCTTTCTAGCTACCAATATATAGCACAGTACTATGAGGGCTGCTATGGGGAAAACTGACTCCGTCTCAGCCAGACCCAATACAACAAGATATGATTGGGAAAAACACCATGAAAGTACATGCAGCAAATACTCCAGGATTTGAGGGGATGATGTAGAAGACAAGCGGCGGCAAGAGTCCTACCTCTACTTTCAGCTCACATTTTTTAAACCCTTGCCAAACGTGAATTAGACAGAGTTTTTCTACCATGGAGACCAAAGGGGATATCCAGGAGGTGCAGAGGACCCTGCCACCAGTAGTCAACAGGACATCAAGCTTTGCTAGAGGTGCGCTGATACTGCCTGGCGTAAGGATATGGAGACACAACAAGGGAGAACACTTAGAGACCACCGGTGAGGTCACGCTTTGAAGCTGGACCACAGCTCTCCAGAGGTCCCCTCCAACCACCATTAGTATGGCTTTGTGATTCAGTTAGAGGAATCAACATTTAGAGTAAGTGCTCTACAGCTCTCTTTCACATCGGTGATATTTATAAAGGATGACCTGCTTAAACAAGCCGTGCAGAGTTGTCTGCTGCTTCTCATCTTTGCGTCTTTTTTGTTTTTCCCCAGCAGCAGAAAATGCCATTCAGGTTCAGGTCTAGTTAAGCTGATCTCACCAGTATAGCAGGTTCACTGCTTCAACAATAATGGCACCAGTCTGTGAATACATTTCTTTAACCAGAAAATGTTTACTGAACTCAGAAAAGGGTTATTACACACCTATGACACAGCAGTGAGCAGCAAGTATTGTCTAAGACCTTCACTGTTCTTTCTGTACGATACGTGGCTCATCACGAGAGGCAAACATGATTTTTCGTCTCCTTAAGTGGATAGCCTATGTTTAGAAAGTGCAGATTCATAACTGAAGCGAGAGCTAGTACTTGCCCTGGGCTAACATCTGCATTTTCCCCAATTGCAAAAAATTGATGTGATGTATCTTTTTTACCTTTTAGAATTGTCTACAATTCCGCATCCTTAAATATATCTAAATAAATAGGTGTTATCTTTACATTTAAAATATATAATTTGTATATGTATATTCATGTATCTATATAACTTGACATATGCAGAGGAGAGGGTTCTCAAGCCAAGCTTATTGAGATACTTTTTCTCATCATATGAACAAGAATATTTTGAGGCCAATTTGCAATTCATAGCCAGGGCCATCATTTGCAGGTGACTAAACAATCAATTAAAATAGCTTGAGTAAGTTTTTCTGTAGGTTTTTCCATATAACCGGGTCATTGCTGCTTAGTCACATGGTAAGGGCCATTTTAGACATTAACAACACAGAGTTTTCCTAAAGCTTTCCAGTACTGTCTTATGGATTTACATTTTCTTTTCCCCAAGCTGATGGAGGACTGACCATGCAGCTTTCAACACATTGTAACATTGGTCAGTCTTAGCAGAATTATAGATCTGTGCTGCTATAATAATTTTTCTACCTTACTAATTAGAATTTACAAATTCAATGCAGACCATGGAGCCATCACAAAATGCATCAATGGCGCCTCCGTAGCCTTACACCTTTGAGTCTTCGGCCTTTCAAGGAAGCGAAAGACAAGTTGGCAAAACTGAACTGAATTCAGGATCAGTAGCTCGAAGAGGTTTAGGATAGTCCTGTTTACCTGGCATTGTTTCAAAAGCAATTAATTCTTGGTCTACATGTTGTTTATAGCCAGTTCGCTGTGGTTATTTGCAGTTTCTCTCTGCTGCTTAGTTGCATGTTTTGATTGGCTCCAGCCTTGTATTTCAGTTCCAAGCTGCTGTTCAGCATGAGCACATTCAAACAGGTCATGTACTCCATAACCACGATTACCATAGATCTTTATTTTCATTAGTGATTGATAATCATTTTTTCGTAGGATAAATATTTTGAGTTGTCTGAACAAATGCACTTATGCATAACAGGGTTCAGTGCTTCTATAATTAAGCTGCCTTTTTTTTTTTTTTTTTTAAGGTTAGGTCTTCAATCATGGAAAAAAACCAATTTTGTCACTAGTGGTGAGTCAATCATCCTACAAAATGCATAGTTAATGTTTTGGGGTTTTTTTTTTTTTTCATAAACTGTTCATCAAACACTTGTGAATAATGAATGCATAACTTAGGATCAGAAGTGATATGTAAATCTAGGGCTCAATTCATCCAATAATTTATTTATCAAGAACAACTTTGGTAGCACTATCTAAAAGCATCAGATTAGTTCCCTATTAATAGCCAATTGAACTTTTTGACTTTGTGCATAAGCGTATGCAAAACATGGGCATGCGCACACAGCCCTACCCTAACCCTGCGGCCGAGCTAGACCGTGCCTCACGCTCACCTTCACCAGCCTCAGGGAAAGCAACGGGTTCCCAGCCTCCCTCATACTCCCATTCAAAAATTGTCCAAAAAAAATAATGTTACTGCTAGTGGAAGTGAAATGGCATACTCTGCATATCCTTTACAACTTTGCTCAGTATGCATATGGTTCTCTTCATTTAAGATATAATCTGTCAGAGTATATTCGTACCACCACCTCCAGTATTGCTCCGGTGTAGCTAAGGTTGAGTTATCATTTTCATTACGAACATTTGCAGTGGGTTGGAATAATTTGTTGTAGAGCATACCAAACTGTCTCCTTATACACATTGGATTTTTCCTCCATACAATTGATTTAAATCTTATAAGACATTTTTGTAGAGAGGCCAAAAAATAAAACTGCATCTTTCCAACAGTTTTTCCTTTTTTTTTTTTTTTTTTAAATAGTTACACTTCAGAAGAAAAAACAAAAAACTTTTGTACATAAATTATTATATGGTACTTCTCAAAAGCAATGCAAAACCCAATACTGACTGCATAAGTTTTATCAGCAAAATATTTCAGGGCTTGAATATTTCAGATTTTTCAGTGTCTCACAATGGGTAAAAATGTGAAATCACCAAAGTTGCCATAATATAGTTTTTCTAGAAATGTAAGGGTACATAATCTACTCTGCTTTCTAAATGAGACTGACCAATCTCAAAGAGAATGTATTTCACAGATGATAAAAAAGACCAAGTAATTCAGGCTCAAAATACTACAATTTAGGTCTTGAATGTGCAAACCTTTACTTAATCCCTTTGAAGTCGATTGGGCTGCCTGGGTATTTAGGGATACATCACATGAAGGAAGGATTTATTTCTTTCTTAGGAAAGATTTCTCTCTTTCTTAAGAAGGATTTCTTTCTTTCTTAAGAAGTGGTCAGGAACAGAGATAGAGTGAAATCACAAGTTTCACATGTTTGGGTTTTCTACCTAAACAGCCAGAGTTTGTTCAGTTGATTCCAGGAAACTTGTCAAACTTCTGAATTTTGTAATGCAGGCACTCTGCGCTGCTTTAATAATTTCAATTTAATAATTAAAAATCTTATCCTTGCGTTTACAAACTATAAGCAATTGAAGCCACATGATTTAATTATGTCACATATTGCATGTGTAAAGCGATGAAGTGAATCATTGGTCACTTAGATATGCAATGACATGTCTAAAACTATTCCTTTCACAGTTCATAAGAAAAAGCTGGAATTTAGATATTTACACAAATCAAACATCTTGGTTAAAAATGTCAGTCTGTATCAACTGAAATATTTTATCCAGGATTTGACAAGTTTAATTAAGATTTGTATGTCTGTTGGGTCATATTTGAAACCAAAATTAATTTTGAACCAGAAAATCAGATTACAGTTCTTTGCAGAATGTCAGAGTATCACTCTTTTGCAGCTGTGCTGCCAAAAAAAAAAAAAAAAAAGAGAAAAACTAAAGAAATTGCCAAAGCGACTCTTTTGTGCAAAGTCCATAGATTTGATTTTTTTAAATGAAAAGAGGAGTGACTATTTGATGCGTTTCACCTGAGTACATTGTAATACTTATAAAGACTCAACAAAGTGCCTGATGGTCCCCTCAGCCCCGTCTGTTGTGGAGCCATCTCAGGTACCCAGCTCAAAGAAATCGTCACCTCTCCACATTATATGACCTTTGTTCAAAGCACAATATGTAGCTACATGAAGTGAGAACTAATAGTGCTGCGAGCTGTTATAGGCAACATTACCTCAGTCTTTCTTTGGGTGGAAGAAGGAAGAAGGAAAGCTTCAGAGTTAAAGTTGCTATAATTAATTTTCCGTGTGTGCACTTTACTCATACAGTCAATTTGTCATTGAAGGGTATAATTTACTCTTCTCTCCACAGACTTTTGAACAGCAAGGTAAAAGACTTCGGATATTGCAAAGTGCGCAATACTGATGATAAGGCAGAAAAATCAGCGCTCTTGCAAACCCTCCCATCACTTTGAGTCCTTTCTTCCAGCTGGGCTCTAAAGGAACTTTCCATCAAAGCCAGAAGAAAACTATATACAATTTTAAACCTTTATCTGACCTCTTGTTTCCAAAGGGTTGTGCCTTAAACCTCTGGGTCCTTCCAGCTTTCTTTTTTCCTGTTAGAACTTCCCTTTCAGGTGTCCTCCATACCCCCGTGCGCCTTGGAGCCAGCTTTCATGCCAGCTATCTCCCGCTCTGCTGGGAGCCCACGCAGATGAGCGGCTCTCTGACCTTGCCTTCAAACACAAAAGACAAAAGGGAAAGGATGAAACCAACTGAAGCAAGAGAAAGAGTTGCACTAGGCACCAGAGGAGAGAGTGAAAGACCGCGCCAATGGAGTATTGGTGGAAATTGCAAGTTACAGCAAAATGCACTGTCCAAAAAGCATTTTAACCCTATCTCTGCAATGCAAGCCAGAGGAGCTTTTGTCCCTGTCGTGTCTTATAATAGATTTCTTATCCTCAAGTAGATTCATTATAAAGCCCAGGCAAAACTCTACCGGAACAAAGAGGGAAAAAAACCAAAATCCCAAGTTGCTGGTCTGTTAAGAGGGGCTTTACAAAGTTTGTTTCTCCAAATGAGGAGCGAACTGACCTTGAAAGTAGCAGAAGCAAGGAAGATTGCTAAAAGTACTACTAGAAAGAGATATCAGCAGAAGTATCTTCATATCTATTCAGCCTTATTGCATAAAACAGATGACAAATTTTTGAGCCATTCTTTAAAAAACAGAGCTTCTTGGAAACAAGACGAAATACAAATACCAACTACAATATTAAAATTGATACCATATTTAACATAAAATCACCTCTGGTATATCTCAGAAGCCATAGAAAAAAAGATCTTATGAATAAAGGTCTTAATAATATCTAACCATAATAGGAAGGTAGGAAAG
Source organism: Pelecanus crispus (assembly GCF_030463565.1). Classification (NCBI taxonomy): domain Eukaryota; kingdom Metazoa; phylum Chordata; class Aves; order Pelecaniformes; family Pelecanidae; genus Pelecanus; species Pelecanus crispus. The sequence goes on along the minus strand of NC_134651.1, from coordinate 3,879,888 downwards.
AAAGGATCAAGAAGAGCTATTGAATATTTGAGGGGATATGCACATTGTAGTGTCTTCTAAAAGTGAATGCATTTCTAAGAGCACAGGCTTATGGGCACGTTTAGAAATCACATCTCACATCTGAACGCTTGATAATGGTCAAATATGAGCATAATAACCCAGCTCAGAATGATGAGCTCGCTCTGCTGTTGACTGCCTTTTCATTTTACAGCCTGAGTTAAGCACTGTTTCTTGGATCTGAACGCAGTTTGATGTTTCTCTGCAGAGTTTATTTTCACAGTTATAATACGAGTTTTTCATTTGTAACATCAGTCCATTGCTGATTAGGGAATATAACAAAAAATAGGATGTGTGGAGGTGCATTTTAGTTTTCAATTTATTTGTTTGCTTTTCGTCTCTCAGAAATGTGTCATGAGAGAAGGATGTTGAGGGAAAACATGTGTTTCCAGATGTACAGCAGTTTTGAATGGGGTCACATTGAGTTCTGCATTTTTTTTCCACATCCTTTGAACCATCACAGTCATGTTCTGATTTCCAGACTCACTCTGCCTTACTTTTACCTCATCTGACTTGAATTGGAGGTACTGCATAGCTCAGTCTCTGTTGAGCATTGCTGGAGGAGCAAACACCAGCATCACGAGGAGCCCAGGGGAGGGTAAAAAGGACTTTGCTTCACTCAGCACAGCAGAGTTGTGGGCAAAAGCACCCATAATTAAAAGTGCAAATCTGTGTGGAAGAGCTCACCGGCTGCAGATGCATGCAGAGACATATATGTGCACACACATGCAAGCGCATATTTATGTTTTCTACAGTCTCGTCTTAAGCGTGCAAATCTTTCATGGTTTTTTTTGAATGCACAGGTTGGTAAGTTATCAAAACCCCTTTTAAAATCAACAGGAGTCTTGATTCAACCTAATATTTGCACTTAAAATTGAATGTTGTCCTTTTAGGGCTTTTATTGAAAAGTAAGAGAGACCACTCAGAGAGAAAATAAGCTTAAGATCAATTAAATAAATTTACTGAAAACAAAAGTAAACAAAGTTGTAGAGCACGTAAGTATTCCGTTAAAGTTTTCTAACCTCCTTGAATGCTGACCTTCGAAATGACGTGTAACCATCTGCTCATGAAATCTATATATTTCTCGAGATCAGGGAATAGGAGTTCAGAGCATGAATTTCCTAAGGGCTAGATTCTTGGGGGAAGCATAACTGGGGAAGCATGACCAATAATTTCCCAGCCTGAAAATCTCTGGAGTTATCAGCAAAGATAGTGAGGGGAGGCTTTATGACGTGGAGGGCATAGCTGATTAGAAAACTCACTTTAAATGGATTCTAAAACAGGGAGAGAAGGATCTTGGCTGGCACTCAAAATTTAAATGGAGCATAAAAAGCTGTTACTTTATTATTTCATGAGGAACTAAAGGAAAGTAATCAAGAATACTTGTATACAACTTATTGTAGTAAAGAAAAATAGAGGGACTGCAATTCAGATTTTGGAATCCAGCAGTTTTATGAACTAAAGCGGTAATAAATCCAAAAATAACAAAATGAAATAGAATTTAGGAAGCTGTATAAAAACAATTTGAATTAAACAGTGTATTAGTGAGCATTTGAACAAATCTATGTATTTTTATATTGCTACAGCTCTTGGTTGGGTATAAACAGCAGGATAAAATAGGAAAGTAAAACTCCTGGAAATCACAATTACGGCATTTTATAATAGCAATTTACATTTACAGTATTCATTGTTCAACGTTGAAATTGCGGTAGCTTTGTAACAACTGTCTCCTTGAAACCTGTTTACTGTAAGGCGCATTTCCCGAAGGCTTTCCCCCAGTCCCCAGTAAATGTATCGCAGATGGATGGCCCCGACATTTTATCAAGACACATAGGCTTGTCCCTCTTCCCCAAACACAACGGTGTATTTTGCTATCCCTGCTTCTGTAGCGCTGCAGGTTGTGCTCAAAGGGGAATGTCTTACATAGGATTACCTTCGCTATTTATTATTTATGCAGAAGAGCAGGCAGGCGTGAAGAGCGGTTAAATGAAAGGTCCCTCTCAGAAGAACGTATGAGCAGGAGTCCCGAGGTTCCTGAATGTGCTTACCCTTAACCACTGCGAACAGGTCGATGAGTGAATCTACATAGAATGGGGTCCTGGCTGCACATTAAAGAGCGAGCAGGGGAAAGAAACACAGCGAAGGACAATAGCAGAGCAAGAGTAAATTTAAATCTGCTCTAGAGCTCTGAACACTGGCTAACGCTTCGTGTCGCAGAGGCCCAACAAGATGATTGCGGCTGTTTACTTTAGTTACTGAAGGAAATAGATCATTAGGGAGCTTTTATGGATTTTTTTTTTTTTTTTTAATCAGTGAAAAAAATTGTTAAGCTTACCTTAAATATAAATGTTTTCCTCTTTCTGTCACATCTACCACAAGAATGAAAAGTCGTATCACAACTGTTATTGAACTAAGTTTGCAAACTGCCCTTCGGGAAATGCTGTGCGTGCATCTGACCACACTTTACAGAGACGGGCTGGAAGAGGAATGGTTAATCGACTTGCCTAACTTTATAAAAGCAGCATGTCAAAAGCAAGTGGCATGTCCCAAGTGCACTGTTTCACTCCCATATTTTAATCAGCAAGCTTTCCAGCAAGATAAACAGGTAGGTGGATAGGTAAGTATTAGTATGTCTTGCACCTCTTGCAGTGATTTCAGTCTGCGGAGGGAAGGTGTAAGACATCAAACAAAACTCTTCTCTGATGTTGGTAGTAGCAGCCCACACCTAATTTGACATGTGTAATTAGGATCTCGGGGTGCAAGGTAGTGAAGAATCTTAGCCACAACCTTTGTAGGAGAGAACAAAGAGCTGGAGATATGCTTATATTTAGCCTTGATGTACTTTCAGTTTTTAAAGCAGAGAGAAGTGTTAAATAAATCGCTATGAATAGATTTGGAAAAAAAAAAAAAAAAAGGAGGCGGCCAACCAGAGCTAGCAACTCTAAGCCAAAGAACTGAAAGAGATAGACTGAGATTTTTCTTTTTTTTTTTTGTACTTTGATTTCTTCTTCCTTCCTTCTCTCACTACTTACTAACCTTTTCCTACCTCTCATTTCACCCATGTTTCCACAAAACTGCTGTCCGTGCACAAGGCTTGGCTTTTCAGTCTGCCATAACAGGCCTGTCATCTGCCATTCCCTCCTGGGCTGGAGGGCCACCTTCTTGGAAGGCAGCTCTGCTCCTTCAGAAAAGGACTCAACTGGAAGGTTCATGGTTGAGGACGTGTCTTAGAACTCTGTTTTCCAGAAGCATCAATGATTATTCCCTTTCAACATAATAAGGATCTGTCCTGTCTTGTATGTGGGCTTGGCAGCTGTTAACCCTATGAATGACAGTGAAAGGAGCAAGCAGAATTGTCTAAATTTCTCCTCCAATTCTTGCTTTTATACTGTACTGCTAAAATTATATCACTGTATACTGTAGTGCTAAAACTAGTGGACAACAAACGTTTATCATACCCATATAAAAAGAACGTTACAAAACCCATCGAGAAGCCAACAGTTGTCAGATTAATTTGTCTCGCATTGCTCAGCCAGGCATAGTGCCTTAGGGACAACAGGATCGTAAGTCTGCACTTCCAGCAGTTTTTATGTTTCATACCTAGAGGGAAATTTGTTGTGGCTTAAGATTAAGAAATAAAACTTTATAAACTTTACAAGAGACTTCTACAATTAGTTATCTTCTTTCCAGAAAGGCTTCTTTCCTGTAAGTATTAATGGTGTTTGATTCTTTACTTTCAAGCTGCAAGAAAGTAGAAACAGGGGGGAGGGAAAAAGGTCATGAAATAAAGACAATGAAAATTTAGGCTGAATAACAGGAGAAACTTCTATCTCTTAACAGACAGCTACAATAAACTTTGAAATAAGCTATAGAGAAAAACTTCTGCACTGACAGGAGATGAACTTGTAACCGAGTAGCTTTTATCCATCTTTAACTTCTGATTGTACCAATAGAACAAGGAGAGGGTGTGGATATCAAAGAAAATTGCTTTAGGGAATTCAGTCTCACTATTAGCTCTTTGTCCCCGGGGATGTTGTTACAAAAAGAAAAACACCTCCTAGAGCTGCCATAATGGTAAAAGGAAAAAGAAATTCTTATTTAGAAGAAAATGTATGTCAGATGTTTATAAGATAGGAGTAGACAATAACAAAAGAAAGTCAGATTATAGCGGCTAGAAATGGCTCTTGTGTAACTGGAGACCAGCAGGAACCTATGACAAGCAATGTATCTTTGTTTAAGGATTAATTGCCACCTTTCAACAACACAGGGTTTCCATCAGTAGGAAGCTTGAAGAGAGAGATTTCTTGAAAGGGAACATTATCCTTGTGATGTCCCAGTGGTTTCAGAAAGGTAATTGAGCCTTCTTAAAAGAGAAGGAGCTTCTGTAAGTGGCACTGTACTGCCAGTAACAACCTTTTATGCATCAGTAGTTTGTTTCTGTTGAAGGATTGTGTCATTAGCATATAGGGATATTTATTATGTACAGAATATCAAAACAAGTCGACTTCTAAGAGCTTACCTTGGAAAAAAGGAGCTCAGTTTGTCTGGAGGGGAAAAGCAGCATTGACTTATGTATTAAAGTGCATACTGAAATATTATGGTGCTTGGAGAAAGGCAGAAAATCCCTGAGGAGATGTTCCTGCACCTCTTCTGGGTTATTCTATATCCCCATTCCCCCCTGCACCTTATAGCTAGATTGTACCACCGGGGAACAGGTCTTTGTAAGGGATGAGACAAATTTTCCCAGATTTCCAGTGTGTGGCCGTACAATAAACAGGCTCACAACACTGAAGCCTTTGCAACGATAGTCTGGGCCCCTTGAAGGACCACATCAGCGGGTTTTCCATGTACGTATTCCCGGTATGCAGGGGGAGCAGATCCTAAAGCTGCAGGACAGCAGGAACAAACTTTCATGCAAAAGGAAAAAGCCAACCAAAATCTTTCTTCTTCTCATAAGCGCATATATTTTTAAGAAACAGACCTCCCCCATAGAGGTGATGCAGAAGACAGGAACTTCAAACATAACGTACCTAAGCCAAAGCCAGAAACTTTAATGTTAAAGAAGTAACTGGAGACAAAATCTATTTTTAGCACTTCACAGTTAGATGATTTCATTTAGAAGAGTATCCCTTTCAGATTTCTCCTGACTAAGAACTGAAGTCACTCAGACACCCAGGGAATTCTACATCAGTAAAACAAGCCATGCCTCTCCTGCAACTTTTATGACTAGAACCATCTCCTTTTCACCTTCTTTTTATTCCTTTCTGCTCCTCCAGCGACCTCAACTCTGTAATCACTTAAGACAGAAGCAAAAGCATGAAGATTATACAGGTCTGAGTCCCACAAACTCCTTCTCCTTCTCCCTGCTGCCCCCAATATTCTCGCTACTCGGATCTCCACTCTTGAGAATATTCTTTGGATGAAATCTAAGTGTCAGCCGTGTCAACTTCCTAGACCTTGAAAACACAGTATGTGTTGGGTTGAGATTAATATCGCTCACTTGACTCCCCAGGGAAGGCAATTTAAACCTCACATCACAACAGATGTGTATTAGATTCGTCACTGGTCATGCCAGCTTCCTACAGAAGTACCCTAATTCACTTTCCATATACGTTCTTCCTTGCTGAAATGAAAGACAAGACAAAAGGCACAGAGCTGATGTGCGGTTTGGTGACCCAGACCCCTGTCAAGAGCTAAGAACTGGACCAAGACCACAACCTCATTTCACATAACCAACTGAACAGCATATTATCATGTTTTTTGCAGCTGCTGGGAGCCCTGGCCTTCACACGATATACTGAATTTCATATTCCCTTATGCGGATACATAATAAATTTTTAAGCTCAGAAATGTAATATCTTCCAACACTGAGGTAAATTTCCTGTATCACAAAGACTGCAAGGATCAAATCTGCAGCTGGTATTCCAGGTGCTCAGCTGTCATTCTGTGGCCCACTTTATTGAGTTTTACAGGTACCCAAATTGAACCAAAGTCTGAAACCCAATGACTCTTAGTATCCTCTTGACTGTGAAGCTGAACTTTGCCATTAACATAAGCATAAATGTAAATACCATATTTATAAGGTGATATACATTTATAAAAATAATAAAATATTAACAGTACATTTTGTTAGCAAGTTAAAATCATGCTCTTAGCAGTGAAGAGGTAATCAGTCTGTCATTCCACAAAAAGCCAACATGTAATAATTGTGCTCATACCCCTAGAAGTGAAACGGGTATTAAATTCCTCAGCTTTCCTGTATAAAAATATATCCTGGAAACATGCATGAAGGCTCTAGTACAAGTCCTGTGATTCTTCCAAGTATTACATCTCATTTCAAGAAACATTAAACTATTATCATAAAATCATGAATGCTTTGGGTTGGAAGGGACCTTTAGAGGTCATCTAGCCCAACCCCCCTGCAGTGAGCAGGGACAGCTTTAACTAGATCAGGTTGCTCAGAGCCCCATCCAACCTGACCTTGAATGTAGCCCTCCCATTTTTTGTTCTTACAGGTTTCATCAAAATAGTGATTTGGAGTGAAACAGCGAACAGCAACACAGGTCCTACCAAAAGAGAGTTTTCAAAGATACATGGTGGAAAACCAACGCGTAAGATGAAAACCAACGCGTAAGATATAAACCACTAAAGCTGTGAAATATCGTACTGTGTCCTTAGATTATGGAGCAATGAAGCAGTAATTTACAATTAAATACCACATTTAGTATGCTGTGTATTCAGAATAGCAACTCAATAATATAATGCAATAATAACTCAATAATATAATATCCAATACATTCCTCAGTAAGGAATGTTAATGATCAGCCTATTTATTAATGGCTAAAAAATGAAACTGCTATAAACTTTTGCTGTGGTAGTCACCAATGATGCATTACTCATTATTTCCCATGAAAAAATTAATTGTTATTTTACATTGTACCTGAAGTCCCCAGAGGTATATTTTTGTCCTCAAATGTATGAGTAGAAATTTCTGGGGAAAAAAAAACAACAAACAAAAAACCAAATAAACCCCCCAACTTTGCTGTATTCTGAATTCACATACTTCACTGCTTTGTTTTAGAAAGTAGTTATTTCCAGAACGGCTCATCACCCACGTGGGAACCAACTGTTCAAAATAGCTTCCTGGTTGCTTCCAGCCTGCTTCTGCTCCCACCTCTGAAACCCTCACTGTACCCAGATTGAGGACGAAATTTTCAAAAGGTGGTTTTGAAAAGCATTTTAAAGTGTTTAAATTCCAGTTCCCGTTTTATATCCTCACCACCAGAACACCCAACAGCCAAATAGAGATTTCATCTATGACTAACATCTGTCCAGTGCCATCATATATCATGTAGAGGTTTTGTTGCTGCAGCTATGTACCTGCTGTATGCAGTAATATTTGTAAAGTTTGGCATAAAAATCTGTGTTTTGGTCTAAGAGGAGCAACTGTTATGTTTTGTAGTCATTTTCCAGCCCTGTTTCTCAAAGTGTATGTTTTCATATCTAGTCTGGCTATATCATAGCCATCATATTGCCCAAGAGTTTGTGCCCTTGTGACTACCAGCATCCTCATCCCCCAAGAGGGCTGCCAAACCTCGTGTAAACTCTACAGAGATGAGAGGCCTCCTTGAGCTCAAAATTTTGCAGATTTCATGAAAATGAGCGGCTAGGCAGCAGGAGAGACCCAAGTTGGGCAATCACCACCCGTATGAAATTTAACAAAAGCAAGTGCCGGATTCTGCACCTGGGATGGGATAATCCTGGTTATACATACCAGCTGGGGGACGAGAGGCTGGAGAGCAGCCCCATGGAAAGAGACCCGGGGATGTGGGTTGATGGCAAGTTGAACATGAGTCAGCAGTGTGCCCTGGCAGCCATAAGGGCCAACGGTGTCCTGGGGTGCATCAAGCACAGCATAGCTAGCCAGCTGGGGGAGGTGACTGTCCCACCCTACACTGCACTGGTGCTGCCCCATCTTGAGTACTGTGTGCAGTTTTGGGCACCTCAATACAAGGGCATCAAATGTTTGGACTTGATGATCTTAATGATCTTTTCCAACCTAAATGATTCTATGATTCTATATCCCATTGCCTACAGGTCTTTCTGCCCACACCCTTACAACTGTGAACACGTTGACTCATTTCAACCCAACCAATTGCTAAAGAGCAGAGAGAAATCCAAAAAAAGGATCCTATGGAGGCAAAGACTGGAACCGTGAGAAAATTCGCATGAGAATAAGTCCGTAAGATATTTCTAACTGTGGAATAAAAAATAATTGGGAGGTACAGTTGCACTCTGCTCGATATTGAAATCAGTCACAAGAAAGACAGTCTTTCCTAATCTAGTCTTTGTTTATTGAAGAGTAAGGGATATTGGGGGGGGGGGGGGGGGGAAGGTGGAAGAGGGGGAGAGTCTGGATTTTTTTTTTTTTTCCTAAACCTGATGTTTTCATCTTTGCCAAATTACTAACTTCTCATGCTTTATACCCTTTTATTTTTTTTTCTGAAATAATGAAGACCTGTCATCTTAAAGTCAACACCTGAAAGGTGCAGTTCAAATTAAAAACACAGCTGCAAAGCTGAAGGAAATATTCTATAGCACAAAGGATATACTACAGATTTCAAGATATCTTTCATGTATGCTTGTGTCTATTTAGTAAATGGGAACTTCGGTAGAGTCTTCTGTTTGAACCCACCGGGGTGCTCACCTCCTGGTGTAGGTACGCAGCGTGATGAGGAGGTATGGAGAACCTACTACTCTTCCCCAGTACCCAAAATGAGGTTCAGATTTGGGCTCTTCTGCAGCTTTGGAGCATATTCCTATTTAGGAAAATAGACTTTGTAATTATGGTGGGTCATTGTGTCCAACCAAGGCAGACCAGCACCTTTCCTCCCATTCCTTGCCTATATCAAGTCAGAGACTGGCACAGCCAATATTGTATTAAAAAGTAGTTTGAATTTTATAGCCTGTGTATTTTGCTCATTTCTTGAGTTATCCCTGCTCTGAGTTTGCTACAAATTAGTCTGTGCCCTTCATCTGAGATACGTGAAAATTAGGCACAAGGCTGCAATGCCACATTTCTTCAAGCTCCTGAGAATTAAAACTTTTTCTATTACGTTTTTTTGCATTACATTTTGTGCAACAGAATATTTATTTCTTAGGCAGCAACTGAAGGGGAACCTGAAAGGAGCATTTTTGGTCTTTAGGCTAACTCATTACATCAAAAATAAAAAACATAAGCTAGAGCTAACAAGGGAAATACCTGTATTATCAAAAGTACAATTTTTCTACAATGGGAGATTCTATTTACAAAATGCTGAAAATATAGCAAATCCAAAATTGAATTTAGTACAAAGACATTAATTTCAATGAAGAGCTGCAGTTAAGAGCACTTTTTCCACAACTGTGTTGCCTCTTGAAAAACCTATGAAATGCATAAAGAAATACAAGGATGTAAAGAAGTACAACCTAAAAGTTAAAATTTACTGATAGTCTGTATTACTTTGCTTGATCCAAATGAAATTTGAAGATCTGATTGTAAAAGGCAAACACGGTTAATTATTTCAATGACTAGAAATTTGATTGCTTTCAATCAAAGCTTCTTCCTGCCCCAATCCTCTACTCCATTCTTTTCTTTCAAAGACAAGATGAAAGAGGTTTTCATAGATGTCCGGATACTCCCCAGAGCTAGGTCAATGAGCGACCTCAAGTGGTGCGAAGGCTGGCCAGAACAAAGGAACACCAACATGAGGAAGGTTGTGGTCATAGCTGATACAACGCATGAAGGGAATAGCAAGCATCCAAGAAATCTTATTTGGGGTGTGTACGCGGGGGGCCAGAGTGACCTCCCCACCCCTGCATCAGCTGACACAGCTGTGCCAACCCAGAAAGAGAAATTTGCTGTTGTTATGAACATAAAGGAAACCAGGGGACCCTTTATGATATGTGGCAGCTCTTCTGTTTTGTTGCAATGTAATAATTCCTTGCCTCTATCTGAAGAATTGTTCACAGTGCAGACCAAAGAGAGAAAAATATTTACAATAGCTGTCCTGAAAAGACAGCTTCATACATTTTAATACAAGTCTCTCAGAGGTCAAAACTATGACCGTTACTCACACTGTAATCACTTACCTACAAGACCATTTCCATTGGCTCGCCCATGGGATCATGAGCACCACGGGTGCAGCAACTTCGTTTCTCCTGCCAGTAACACCAACACTTCCTAGTTAGCTGGGAATACCGCATCAGCCCTCTCCCTCTGGAAACGGGGTGCTGCGCTTTTCTTTGCTAGAAGGATCCATTTTCTGAAAGTTTCTGCAATAGAAATCCTTATTTCCCTGAGCCTATTCAAATTTTTCTTTTCTAGCCTTACATTTAAATAAAGTCCTCAGATTATTCCACTGCAATAGTCACACACTTCTCACTTCATCCCTTGTCTTTCTTTTGACTGCTGCACAGGAGAAGTATTTGGAATTCAATCTTTAAATTTTTATTTCCACAAACTCTTTTTTTTTTTTTTCCTGAGTATGTCATTCCATCGCTTCCAACTCACTGCACTATTTCCACAGTTGGCAATATTCATGTTTTTCAAAAAGGCCATGGTTTCTGTACAAATAACTAAGCACAGTTCCAATGATAACAATGTTTTCCTCATGCCATTTCTCACTGGGGGTGAAGATGAGCCTGTAAAACAGATGTTTTCAGCCAAAACAAATTCCTAAACTCGTGACCTAACAAAAGCTACTACTTGTGTATCTCAGAAGCTGGAGGAACAGCCTGCATGATTTATAATAGCAGATACAGAACAACAAACAGAACATTACATAAGAAAACAAGCTATTGTTAATTTAATATTGTTATTTATGAATACCTATGCAATATTCACAAGTGTTTCTCCATCTACCCAAAACAATAGCTCTAATTACTGTAACTGCTCTGTTTTTGTTTTTTGTTTTGTTTTTTTTTTTTTTTTAATTCAGGCATGCATTGCAATTCAATTTGATTTTGTGATTCAAGTAGGGGAGGAGGGAAATAGATAAACAGTCATTTCTTATGTGCTATTTATGCAAATATATTACTCTAACCAGTAGACCGACTGTTTACAGACAATGCCTTATTCTTGCAAGTAAGAATGTAGTCAAAATGTTAGGAAATGTTTATCTCCATCTCATCTGCAAGTCAGATCAAAGCATCAGCTGTTTAAAACAGCTTACTTAGCTCAGTGAAATAAATTATACATACTGTTTCTGCACTGTTCCGATCCATGCTAAAATGTAATGGCTTTTTACATGGGAGCACATAGAGAACACATCTAAGTGCAAGCAAAAACACTGCCTTTTAAAGGATTGTAGTAATCTCTTTCTCTGTGCCCAGGGATCAAAAAAGAAAGGATTAAAATACTCTCAGTGCTCCCTTTCACACAGAGAAAAGTACGGAAACATCATTGCAAATGACAGCAAATCCGACACAAGCCCTTAAGGCACTGTTCTGTGCTTGGCCAATGAGTTTTTCCCCTCATTTTTTTCCAGCACCGTGCTGTCTCTTGCTCAGGCCACTTGTAGGATTTGATCATATTCTTTTGGACATTTTAAAGAATGGAAACAGTTTTCGGCAATAAAACAATTAGTATTTTGTTAATATAAATAACTTACAACCCTTATATTTTAAATCACTGGAAATCACATGAGAAATTATGTCTCTCTGATTATTTTCTGAAATGTAAAAAAGTTTTCTGCCCTCATCTGCATGGCTGTTTGACCTTTGAGGCCTCTTCTCCTTGGTGATTTTGGTGTTCAAGGCAAGAATTGGACCTTTCCGAGTATGAGAACACATCATCTGAATTAGATAAGGGTTTTTTTTAATCTGAAGCCCTACCTAATCTACCATGGCAGATGCACACATCTAAAGTACGCATCTAACCAGTGACATTACTGCTGGCGGCAGCCATCCAGTGCCTTCAGGAGAGTTCACAGATTTGCAGGAACAGAAGTTGGCCTTGAAGTAGAAATTGTTTCTGACTGTCATCATCCACCTACAAAAGGACTGTGTTGGGAACCTTTTTGGTAAAAAGTGCACAAAGGTATGTGTAAGCAAAAAGGGAGCTGATCGTGAAATAAATTTCTAGAAATAATAACGCATACAGTTTAAAAGCAATAATAAATATCATTTGTACTGTCTAGGAAAAACAACTCCACCCCTAGCAGCAGACATAACCCAATTACTAAGGAACCTGATATTACAGAAGTTTCTCAAGAAAATTAAAAGGTCTCATGTGATAAGCAGTTTTTACTTAATCAAAATTCTTCCAAGCCTTGCATGATGTAGAAAATGCAAACATTTTTGTTGATGTTGCCGGAGGACAGTCAAAGGTTGTCATTTATTTCCCCCTTCATCCCCATTACAGAAATTGCACCAGTACCCTGGGTAAAATTTGTCTATCCTGATCACTTCTGCTGATTGAAGGGGCTTCCGAAACCTGCCTGAGAGGATTAAAAAGAACTCTTATCTAATTCAGATGATATGTTCTCATACTCAGAAAGGTCCAATTCTTGCCTTGAACATCAAAATCACCAAGAAGAGGCCTCAAAGGTCAAACAGCCATGCAGATGGGGACATAAATTTTTTTTACATTTCAGAAAATAATCAGAGAGCCTGTTGTCAAAAGGGGGCCTTGCTGGAGATGAGTGGGGTGGGGGGAAATTAGCCATCATTTCAATACATTTCTAATTTGTGCCCAAAACCTAACTATATTCAAAATACTTGCATTCTGTCAGGGCTTCAGGACAGCTCTGCCTACAGAAAGCAAGAAGCACACCTTAACTTTTAAGTTTAAGAAGGTCAAGATACAGGGCTACATGTCCAGAGGGAATTATATCCCCTGTTTCCTGGACTGAATGTCTCATTTCATTCCAGAGGAGATCTAGGACTGCACAGTTTAGCAAATATTCCAGAATATTTGTCCCTTCTCCTCTGTTTTCAGATTTTATACAAATGAGGCATGGAACAGTTTCCCAATAACTAACACCACGACAGACTTAGAGGCTTTAAGTTCTATTTTCTACCCCTCAGAAAAGATGAACTGTTGCCTTACTTTTATGACTGCAGAGAACAGGATGATTAACTGAATCAAAACATGTTTCATCAGGTGAGTCTTGGCAGCTGCAACAACAAGGGTTATTTAGGAGCATCTGAAAGTAACGTCCTGGAACAATAAAATTCAGTATTTTGTCAGGTGTGTTACTTTACTATAGACAGGATGAATGACTGACACATGAAGGGGTCAAAACATTTATTTTTATGCAGCTGCATATTTGTCTTCACCTGTTGGGTTCCTCTCTCTCAGACTGGTGACGTTCCCGATCTGAATGACAATCCCTCATAATGTTTTTCTGTCTCATATGTTTTGAAGACTACAGAAATACAATGGGTAATCCATGTTTTTAAATAAGCATTTCAAAGATAAGGGGTATATAACTGTAAAATACATATAATAGCTTTATGCTTTCCTCTGGTTATGCTGTATTGTGCACAACTGTATTTATAGCAATTTTCAAGAGTTCATAAAGCCAGGGTGCACAGTACAAAACAAAAAAAATTTGTATTCAAGGCATCAGTTTTCATCATAACTGAGCCCCACTGAAAGCCCAGACAAATTTGTTTCACTAGTTCAGAAGCGCATAGCATTCTGCTAAATATAACGTGGTGAGTTGATTTAGCTGGGAGGAGACACCAGAATGAAATTTATTCTACAATTTTACATTCCTCCTGAAACACAGGATGTCTTTGAATGGAGCTCAAAGATTCAATGAAATAAATCAGATTAATCCCTTTTGAAAGACAGCTCAAGGGGAAAGAGTATCAGTTCTTTATGTCATGCATTCACGCATATCCGACTGTTAGGATGGTCAAGGGGCCTGTGAGACTTGACTGACATTAATTATTTCATTGTTTGTATTAAGCTTTCTCTTTCAAATCCTCAAACATGACAGAAGACTTAGATTTACTACAACAATGCAATATGAGCCCACTGATTCAATACCCATATTCAGAACCTTACGTGTTGATTCATAGTCCGAAGGGATCTGCTAGTATACAGAATAACACTCCGTACATTTCGATGGTTTTTAACACATTGATTTAAAGTCATTTAAATTTGGTAAGAAATAGGATGATGAGAGGCCAAGGAGAATATTGTCAGTGGTTGAAGTTTTAGTGCGTAGCCATTCCCTTTACCTTGTTCTAAAATCAGTCAATTCTGCAATAATAATAATAATAAAAAAAAGCAACTAACTCGAGCTGTCCAAGTAGCAATCAGGTGTTTATAAGAGCTTCCCCCTTAGGAAAGATATCAGGGAATGTGTAAACCCATACAGAGTTTTCACCAAAATTAAAGAATATCCACTCAACCCAGTCAAAATTAATAGCAAAATGATCTGATCAAGAGCTGTCATTGAAAAAATTATCCACAATGTATTAAACACAGCTTTTCCAGATACTGACAGTTTAACTTTTTGGTTTGAAACATACTTCTAGTCTACATTTATAAAGCATATGCTGGCATTTTCTGTATTTGATTTAGCAAATCTCTAGGGATGTTCCAGGATGAACCCTAAAAGTCTTTGAGAAGAGTCTGAAAATAGCAGGTGAATATATTGTAAGATCTCAAGTTGCACTATGTCGGTAAAGCATTTTTCACTTGGAGTTTAAACCTGATTTCTTTCAAGGGCTGATCTCAAATAGCAATGTTCACCCCAACCACTTCAAGAAATGGCTTTTGAAAAAGCCAATTGTTTAAGTGCAGTATGAGAAATTACAGTTCTGGAATACTAGAAAGTGGTCAGGAAAATACCAAGACATGAGTCATGACTCTTATTGATTGTTAAGTCTAGAAATCTGGTAAGCAAGATCATATGGAACAATTGACCACAATAGCTGTAAGTCAGTCTTCAGAAATCACAGCATCTCTTTATCCATTTTTACCAGCTCACTAGAGGAGCAATTGTACCCTGAGATCAATTGCCATCGCCAATGAAGAACAGGAATATCCGTAGCAGCTCAAGAAATGTGGTATCTTGGCATTCTCATCAAAACAAAGGGGATTTTTTTTGTCAAAATATAACATCAAGGTGTGTAAGAAACAGCCACAACCACACCATCAGATATAATGATGTGTCTTCATGGAGAAGCTTGATCCAATTAGTATCTCTTCCAAAATGACCTGGTGTGCAAGTGGAAGTCCCTTGCTCAAGTAAGGTCATGACAACTCCCGAAAGAGACGGCTGAGGACAGTAAAATGAAAAAATGGAGCATTTCCCTGACCATCTGTGATCTTGCATGTGATCCTGAGAATGCTTGCCTGTCCTAGATTCAAGGGTGGGTTTTAGATACTAGGATTATGAATTTGTTTCTGACCTAAATCTGTTATATTTCCCACGGCTGCAGCACAAGTATATCCTTTAATCAATTTTATTTTCGCTGCCACTCAGCTCTGGTCTCCCTTGACTCCTAAATTGTGAAATATAGCAAGTATGAGAAACTTCATTTCTTTGTACCATAGGTACTACCAAAATCATCTTTCTCTCTCACCTTTCTTAGTTGTTTCTAATTTAAACAGGTCCAGTCATTGATTCACAAGTTCTGCTATAATAATTGAGGTATTATTTCCTTTCCGTAATTTAAAACCACTTAGTCCTTTGTTTGTTTTTCTGAGCAGCACTAAAACAGGCAAAAATCCTTGTTTGGTTTTGCACCCAGCACTGTTGAATTGTTTACCCTTTCCAAATTCATTAACCATTTGATAACCCTAATAATGCACCTGCATGGTTTGTCTTTTATCCTCCTACCATTTCATCTAGCTCTTCTAGATCCCTCCAACATCTTTTCTTACTCAGCCAAATAAATCTGAATGATTTTATAAAACCTGCCTATTTTTATTCCTCTTGTTTAGTATTGTCCCTTAGCTCATTAAAAACATATTTAAACCCAACCACCCTGGAATAAAACTGGAGGCTACCTCTCTGAGAAGCCTTCACCATGCAGAAAAATTACTTCATTCCTAACTTGTTCTGTCTTTTAGTAGTTTCTTAATCAATATTTTTCTTTAACGATCTTTGACATGTTGCACTGAACACCTGGAAGCTGGGCTGAATACAACAAACAAATGCAGTGGAAAAAAACCAAAACAAAACACATTTGCAAGTGGTCAAAGCATGCATTTGTTACACGAAATCTATTTGAAGACTTTTTTTATTTTCATAATCAACTAAAATGGATATTTAAGAAAGTTGAATCACATTAATATTTTCTATGAATAGTTTGAATTTAAGAAGTTTTCATGTGAAAAAAATGATATATTTTAATAAAAATAACTAGGTTTAATGTTCCTATAAAATAAATGATACCCTTTCGCCTTTTGGGATGTCACCCAAACAAAGTTTTTTAGGATAAAAATGGTAAATTATTTTAAATGCACCACTGCACAGCCACCAGCTACCACAGAAAAATATTGTTTTGATTGGATTTAAATTCTCTGGGCATCTGCATTCAAATAAAGATCTAGTTCAGGCATTATATTCTGACATAAGACTAAAATCTTCTGAGATCCAGTAGTAACAGTCAAATAGTCAAAAACTATTACAAATAGTAACAGTCAAACAGTCAAAACAGTCAAAAAAACAGTCAAAACAAATCCAATTCATATGACACTACATTATTTTGAATAATTTTTAACACTAAAGTTTTGAAAGACATATATTCCTAGCTTTCCATTTTTCAACACTTACATAAAATTTTTCTTCTTCCCATTCTCGGAACTATCATTCCTATTCTTGTAGCAATTATTTGGTTCCAAATGTAATAGTCATCTTTTCCTTTCACATTGCAAATAGTCCCTAAACCTTAACCTATACATTGATTGGATTTTTTTGGTGATGGTGGTAGTGTTTGGGTTTTTTTTTTTTAATTCCTTTTTTTTTTTCTTTCCCTCCTTTTTTTAGATATAACAGTATTTAGGTATTTCTTATCCTTTCTTTCATTATGGTTAACTCAATGAAAAAAACATTAATTACATGTCAAGGCCAAGCTCTTACTCAAAGACAAATGTGACGCTACCTCAGTTTTCTTAGGTTGACACCACATTCCTCACCAGTATTTAATGTTTTACCTGAAGTTGTTTGGAAAACATTGAGCTGAAAATGAAAAATTCTGTATTATACAGAGAATCTAATCCTGATCTTCTGAACAGACCAGATTCCCGACTCAGAAAGTAATGTTTGATAATAATAATCATCAACCTGACATCAGCTGACACTTTAGGTGATGTACTTGGAGTCAAAAAAAAAAAAAAAAAAAAAACCACCAGCATTTTTTCACAAAGTTTGATTCATGCCCACTCACCAAGATCTAAATTAACTCATTATTTCCCTTGATGTCTTATGATAGCTTCAAAGGTTAGGGCCTGTAGAAAAAACTGATACACTTCAAAACCAGCTAGAAAGTGATCTTCTATGTACTGCCATTTAGGATGTAAAGGTGCATATAATTTATTCAAATACAGAAAGTACCAGTAAAGTAAACATGAACATGAACTGGAGGCTAAGAGCATTTTCCTGCGCTGTTCCCATGTGGGTTCTTCTGGTCTCTTCAACTTTCAATGGTTTAAATGAGTCGGGTTTGTATTTTACAGTAGCCAGAAGCTTGGAGAAGTCCCTTCCATTTGCTGCTTCTCACCCAGCTGCTTTAACACCAAGATCAAGCTTAATTATCTCATGAAACACAGGTCAGAGTTTTGAGTGAGTTTTTGAAATATTTTTTAAAAGCCATGCATACTATGGCTAGGAAGTACTTGAAATTTCAGAACAGTATGATTTTCAGTAAAGCCTTTTTCTTCTCTGACCCAGCAGAAACTGAAAGTCCTTGAGAGCTGAGTTTGATCAATAAAAGCAGCTTAATTGAAAAGCTGCCTTTACAAAATAAATGCCTTCTTCCCATACTACCAATATTTTTAAAGGCTTGCAGAAGGCAAAATGAAAAGCAGGCTTGGGGCAAATGCAACCCTATATATTTTTTTACTTAATAGTCATACATTTTTTACCACACATTTCTCATACAGAGGGAAGTGAAATTACCCAGCTTTCTAGCAAAAGCGAGAAAGAAGTTTACAACACAATAAAATCAGATAAAGAAAGCTAAAATAGCAAGAGTAGCTGCAAAAATAAGTTAAACACATACACGCACACACACAAATCCAAGTTAGATAGACAAGCAAAAGCCTTCCAAGAATATTATGGAGGAACTTGGGCTCTTATGTGCTGCAGATACAATGCTGTAAATCTTTTTTTACAGAATGGATATTTATGGACTGGAGGTAGGAACAAACTTTTCTACGATTTTATACATTCTCTGAACATCACAACACATTGCACTTCTCACAGGTGCTAAGACCAAATTCACATATAACATTGATTGATATATAAACTATTTTTATGGGAGAGCAGAAGCCAGTCTTTCCTGCTCATGAAAAAGAAGGGGAGAGAAGGTTAGCAAGATACAACAAATTACAAGAGATAAAAGTACATCAATCAAGGCAGGCAGTGGTACGCTGATGACTGACAAATAGGAGGTATGTAGGCTACTACAAACTCAGCACCAGAAAACTCTAAAATATAAAGTGGAACGTTGCTATCTTAAGGAATATGACAAAGTTAATGTTGGCAAAACTTGAAAGTTGTAGAAATAACTAGGAACGGAATAATGAAACCATGTATCGGAGGAAATACCGGTATCTAAGATGGCAGGTGCAAGAAGAGATGGGATTGGTATTTGCTGATAAAGTAGAAAAAAATATATATATCAAATCCAGCATCAGCTGTCTTGTAGGAGTAACTCACCGTTGTATCATTAGTTTTGTCAGAGGCATCATGTGGAATCAGAGCACCAGTCTGCAAGGCACCAATATAGATGCACACACTGAGAAATGGATGAGGAAGGGCAATAGGGAGACAATCACAGTCACTGGGAAGTCACGCAGCAGAAAGTCACTTTACAATTACCTTTGAAGAAAACTTTCTGCCCCCACTGCACCATTTTCATTCCCCTCTAGAGAGTTAGCCTGAATCCCCACACTCTCTTCCTTCAGAAAAATCCTCAGGAGAGCTCTGCTGCAAATTAGGTGAAGATCTCTCCCTTTAAAGTCAATATTACCTCTGTTGCAGAAAGATCACGTAATATCCCAACCTTATTAACGTCAATTGCTTACGTCACGAATCCTGAAATATGAAATTGCACAGGCAAGCTATGCCAATGGTGCAAAGGAGCCCATGCCTGGGCCATTTCGAGCTCCCTGCTCTCTTACCATAATTAATACATGCACGCACGCATCATTTCAGCCTTCACGTTATGCTTGTTCTTTAAGAGATTCACAAGCATGTGCCGAGTTGCACATTACAAATTGAAATGAGGATTGGAGGCATTCCAAAATACATGCCTGACCAAGATATCTCAGGGAAAGCGCCAGCATATATGAAGCAATGACGATGATTAAGTCCTGAGAAGACCACATCAACTTAAGCAGAGTTACTTTGGGACAACCTGAAGCTTACCCATGTCTAAGACACATGCGTGTACTCCAGAGAGGACACCCTGGCCTCACTGAAACCAAGAATAGAAATTACATCGACTTCAGTGGGGAGCAAATTTTCTCAGTAATTGCTGGGACATTTGCATTTGTGGTGTCCAAGAAAAGCATGAATACTATATATGCTTTTTTAGATAGATAATTCTGGTCTTCTTGCCAGTGGGAAGTATTGTTCTTGAATTTCTACTTAATGTCACTGTTAATGCCATACCTGCATAAAACTTCCTAGACTATCCCCACTTAAGAACAAACAAGCAGTAGAAGTCACTGTCTTAGTGACTAAGAGAAACAGCTTGCATTGCTTGGTGTATACTCATATCCACTATCAATTTCATTAATTAGAAATATTTTACAGAATGAAAATTAGGTATTGTTTTCTGTTGTCCTCCAAACATTCACTTATTTATTATCTTATTGCAGCTAACCATCAGTAAAATTGTTTGGCTTGGTTTACTTCTTTTGATTATAACCCTCAACACTTGTCCTGTGAGAGCAATTTGCTGTTTGTAATTAATGACTTGTTGCTGCTTGTCATAGCAATGCCCCTTGTCCTGAGAGGACCACTTGTGTGCGCCCAGTACTTTGTAGATGTTTCCCTCCTCCTCCATCTGCAGGAACATTCTGCTCATCTTGCTGCATTGCAAAACCTGGCGTAAACAGCGATACCATTTTCTGTCCTGGCAAAATTAGATTTCATGGTCCAGTTGTCAAAGGAATAACTGGAATCCATTTGGCACATGCAAAGACCTGCCGGTGTGGGAATTACCTGTATCTGTCACAGATGACAAGCGTTAATTAATGGGTTTTTCTGAAGGAACTATCATACTGAATGGGCCCTTTACCTGTCAGCTTTATGAGAAAACTCCTGACAGGTCTCTCCCAGACTTCAGCTCCTTCTTGGTCTGTAGGAGTCCTACTTCCAGCCTCAATGGCTACAACTTCAAAGAGAAATTAAAAAAAAATCCATGAAAGCAGTTCAATGCACCTTTATAAAACACGTTGGCAGCAAAACAGACTTGAAATGAGATGTACAATGGGATGTGTAAGAGTTCAAAGGACAAAGCACAATGCAATCACAATTTAAAGATGTGCCAAACGTCCTGCGTTAAAGCACCGACTAAACGCCTTTGCAGCCTCAACGTTTCCCAGTCAAGCCCAGAGAGATGACTGATAGATGAAAACAATATATTGCCCCCGTTACCATGGCAGCTTTCCTATAAACCTGCTGATCAATGCAGGGCGTCCAATTTCCCCGTGCTGTTAATCTTGTCAGAAGTGTTAGCATCCCTCAGGTTTGGCAGCACATCACCCACTATAGCTTTTTAATGGCATCCAAGCTATGCTGACATGTTATATTAAGTAGATGTACCTATGGGGGTTATACAGCCCTGCCGTAAGGAACGATCACTCTTACATGCGCACTTCTGTAACCAATGTGGGGTTCATTCCAGGAATGACTTAAGAGCAATTTCCACATTACAAACTTACAGCTGGGTGTGTTCCCTCATACATTTTGTATTGACCTTAAGGCATCACAGGCTGGCGCTCAGTAAATGGGTCTAACTCCTGGGAAAAGTCCAAGTGAACTGAACTGGGGTACGGAGGAGCAGAGAGTCCGTACTGGCTTGTACGGGCCCTCTTACCGACCGAGTAACAGCACACAGGAGAGCTACAGAAGGGGCAGATAGCAAAGGGCTGCTCCAACCAATGGTATTAAATATAAAAGGGAAGAACTCTGGACACAAGATCAATGACAATATTCCTATTCATTTCATAAATGCAAAATTTTCGCCTACAGAATTAAAGCCTCAAAAGTGCTTGTGTGATGAAACATTTTATTTTCAAAGCTACTGAGGAGTTTGAAAGTACTCATTAGTTGTCTAGGGAGATTTCCAGTAGGGTGTCAGCATCTTTTATTATATCAGAAATTGAACCTCGCATCTAAAAGTCCCAAGTTTCTGACTTTGTTTCATGTCAAGCCCAACTTGCGACTCACAGGTCCAACAGATCTTTATGCATTGCATCTACTGGTAAAAATAATTTATTGTGAATTTTATCCGGCACTTTTAGAGTCAGTTCAAAACCTTTTTTCCTTTACAGCCAGAGAGATCAAGATGCACATGCTCGTTTTCATTGCAAGAGGCGTACGGTACATGAGCATGATCAAATGAACTTCCAGTAAAGTTATTTAAGTTCAAGTGTAGTTCCCTGTGTAGCCTTAGCATACAGTTTACTTGTATGTGCATCTTTTTATGGGGCATTTATCTATAAAAATACCATACATAACTCAGGGCCGCAATATTGCATCTGGTAACGTACTTCTGGAACAATGCCAGTCACACTATTTAGTAGCATTTCAGAGCTCAAAATGCATATTTTGCCTCCTCAAAGTTTCTCCAGAAATACCTCTAGGAATATATCAGAGGTTCTAAATTCTGAGTTGAATGTTGAATACTTGGTTTAACCCCTTTTACACTGTTCCTTCACCACATGCGATACAGCAAATGAATGCAGCCTAGGGTCTTTCCCTGTTAAATACTAGCTTTGATTACCTTTTGAAAGCAGCTACAGCTGAGATTTGAAAAGAATAAAGGAAAAATAAAAATAAAATTGGCAAACTAAGAATGGGAATGTAACACAAAATTAAGAAAAAATATTGAAAAAGGAACTTTTTTAAGAAAAAAAACATAAAATGGAAGTTTTCAGCTTTAAGAAAAGGGTAACTTTTTGAATGAATTTTCAAGGAAATACAAAAATAGATTTTTGCTTATAATTTGTGAAAATAACTGTCATTAGCATACATGACGTTGTGAACGCCTACCAAGCACTGACTCAGCATCCTGCACGTGGAACAAACAGCGTCACACTCCCGCAAGCGTTGAATGAACACACCTTCAATCCCTGTGTGACCAAAATTACAGCAGCAGATAATTCAAAGACAGAAAAGACACAGACTTCAAATGAAAAATTAGAGAGAAACATTACAGGTGGTTACAGCAAGTGGCCCGCACATCCTTCACACGTTAACGCTCGTAGCGGACGATGCAATATGCATGAGCAAACCCAAGAGAGGAGCCTTAAGCCCACTCAGGACCTGCAGCAACAAAGATAACAAGATGCTCTTTCTGTTAACAAGATACTGTTAAATAAAAAGATTTGTCATGGTAATAAAAAAATATAAGCAAGAATAGACACAGCTTCAAAACTGTAGCCAAAATGAGCAATTCTTCTCAAGCAAAACAAGATAAAGGCAGGCTTGTAAGTGAAGACAAATACAACAACAAACCGAAATAGCAAAGACAACAACAAAACATAAGAAAGAAAACAAGAAGATTAGCTTAGGAAAACAATAGACAAGAAAATAAAACCAGATATAACAACTCTATTGGGGAAAAGGATATAAAATCAGGACAAAAGGAAGTGCCTTACCAAACACAAACAAAAGAAGGTGGATAGAAGGAAAAAAAAGAAAAAAGACTCCAAACATGGAAATATTAGACAGTTCTAAATAGCTACCCAGCCAAAATAATTCCAAGAGGTACTTAAAGAGAAAATGTTATTTTGCAGGAATACGTACAAGAACAAAACACGTCCCTTTCTTGCAAGAGTAGTTAGCCGGTTCCTGTGTCCTTTACCAAACTTTTCTAAGGGGATTTGAACGTACAGCTCTATTTTCCAGACACTGTTATTTGGTCTTGGTTCCCATCAATATCATTAGTCACAATGCTTTTGTAATTTTCCCTGCAATGGCATTTTGTGAGTCAGCCAACACAACGGCCCAGAGATAATTGACAGGCGTCGCTCAGAAAGCACATTCCAGACTCAGAAATAGCAAAGCAGACCACACAGATGAGTGCATGGGCAGGCAGACATTATGTTCTACCCTTTGTAATGATATTAGAAGAAGATTGACTTAATATTTAAGAACAGGTCATTTCTTTTTGCCGGAAAGAGTTATGAAAGTTGGTTTCCTGATGTGAAAGTCTAAGGGTCGAAACCTAGCATGTATTGAAATCCACAGGAAAAAAATAAGGTAAGTGGCATTTTTGTGGTGATTTCAGAGACCTGTGAATCACTTTCCAACACGTTAACAGTAAAGAACAAATAGAAATGGGATTTCTTTGTAGTATTAGTATTTTTTTATGGATGGTTATACAAAAGCCAAATAACAGGCTTAGCAAAAATATATACCTTCCAAAATAATATCTTTCTCCCTTGTCCTAACCAGATATATGTAAAAAGATGGCTCACAAAATATTAGAGCTGACCAAAATAATAACTATACTTTGTGCTGATCCTCATTGCTTGAGCAAAATTTGGTTTCGTTCAATGCTGTATCTGAAACATTTTCATGGAGGAATAGTGTATGGCACACACAGTTTTTAAAGAAAATTACCTCAGTTAGCAGTTCGGGAAAGTGCTGTCCTGATGGTTAACTTGGAACAAGACAGAAGAAATGGTTGCAATTCCTTTCTCAATGACTGCTGGAGACCTACATGCCCATGATCCCACAGAGCCATGCGCGAAAGGGCTGCTGCAAAGACTGGCAGAGGATCTGCCCTTTGCGCCTCTCTGGAGATGGCCCGGCCAGTTATGCTTCTTACAGCCCTCCTGCACGCAAATACCGGGAATTCATACATGTTCTTAATGCTGTCTAGAAAGGCAAGAAATTGCAGTATCCAAAACTTCATTGCATGAGTCGAATTGAGATTTTAAAAAAGAAAAAACACACCACACAAAATGTGGAATTATAAGAGCAGATGATAAGCTTTCTTGAATCTCTCTATAGATTTCCACAGCAGGCATCTAGTTTCTCCAACGCTTTGTCAAAAAAAAGATATTTTTCCTACCAGAATAGCAACATGAAGTACATCTTCATAAGGATTTTCCCAAAGTATCTTAAGGTAAAGAAAGCTTTCTGGTATTTACTTTCTGTGGATTTCTTATTGGGCCAAAAAATGTTTCCAATTGCTGAAGGCAATCTATACTGTAATGAAATAGATATTTCACCCTTCATAAACATCAGGAGAGAAAGTGCCTGTGGTGGGAATGCTCTGAGGAACTGATGCCAAACCTGACTGCTGTCTCCAGACAGACTATTCCCTCCCAAGACAATGTGGAAATGGACTTTCCTTGGATATATTTTTGGCGCCAGATTCCTTTTATAAGCCTAGAACTTTAAATTCTTTGAGGCTGTCTAAACAGCTGGACAGTCCTAGCTTAAAGGCTTTAGTTTCAGCTTCACAGCCTCTCCTTCTTGGACTCAGGAGCAGGAGGACAGAGGTTTCCCAGCCCCTCTGTGAGGCTCTCTGACACCTGCTCCACAGCTTGAGGCCCTTTCTTCAAGTCCTTTCTCATCTCTTTCTGGATGGCCAACAAACCATCTCCTCCCAAATAGATGAATGTAAGAAACAGGGCTGTTTACTTTCATTCAGCCCCCTATTTTTGCACAGAACAATAGCTGAAATACTTTACATTTACGAAAATAAAACATGGAGTTGCACATAAATCCTATATTTAAGCACCTTCTGTCATATGTAACATAAATTTACCAAAAATATTCTTCTGCAGAGCAGGCAAGTGACTTGAAAGTGTTCCCAGATTTGAAGAGAAAGCCCTGGGACTAGAACCGTGTGAATAGTCGATTGTTTTAGTTCACTGCCCATTGTGAAAGTTAGCAGGTGTTTTGGTGAACATCCCTACCTCTCCAGTTGTGCCTTCTCTTGCAAAGAAAAAAAACCATCTCCTGTTCTTATAAACATTGGTGCAAATGAGAGCACGGCATTGCCTCAAGTTACTGGAAGGGATGCATGACCCCAGAAGCTGCTGCCGACATCTTCCCAATCTCATTTCTAAGCTTTAATGACCATCACAGTCTGCTTTTGAATTTTGACTCTCCTATTTGATAGGGAAAAAGGACATAGGTTAGGGAAGGCAGATGGTGAACCTCTACCACCTTAATGACCTTGTGATGGGGAAAGACACAGCAGAGAAGTGGTCCCAGGAAAAGGGCTTGCTGTGAGAGAGGGTTTTGGGGACACCCTGCCTGACTCATGCCCATGCAGATAACCTGTACCACTGGCAGCTGGGAGGAGAGAAGGAGAGGTTTTGCTTTAACTGATAATCCTTGGTTTATAATACAAAACTACAGCTGCTAAGCTAGGGGTTTGGGATTTTGGGTTTGGTTTTGGTTTGGGTTTTTTTTTTTTTGGGGGGGGGGTGCATGTTTGTTTGGGGTTTGGTCTTTTTTTCTTCTTCACTAAATGGATATCATTTAATGCGACTCATAGGACACAGATTCTGCTTACATCCAACAGATACCTCCATTTAAAATTCAGGAGTTATTCACTCCTCACACACAGTTCTCCCTTCCCTCTTTGCCAAACAGCAATTTTGTCCTGTGCAAGGACATCTTCCTCTGAACAATTGCTTCATCCATTCTGAAGGTGGTTAATTTTAACTACCAGGTTTGATAAATTACATATTACGTGTTCTTAATGCCTAGTACACAAAACAGTACAGAAAACTCACCATCCCTTCTTGGGTTATCGATTGAGTAGGTTCTGATGTAGTAGATGCAGTACTCCATGAATGCATGCAGCCTGCTGGGATTGTGACTGTTCTGTTACGTGGTTGAAAACATATAAATTAAAAAAAGACCAGGGCTTCTGAAAGTTGCTTTAGGTCATAAAAAGAAATTCATACTTATCAGAACTAACATCGAGAAGAAGATAAGGAGGAGCTGAGTTATCTTTAGAGTGATAACAGCAATGGGAAAACATTATCTGCTGAATTTCAAAACGTTCATCAGGCATTCTTCATGCACTGAAAAAGCCTCAGGCTATCCTAAATATGCTGGGTTTATTCCGTCCCACATTGATCTCAGAGTGAGAGTTAAAATTAGCCACTTTTTTTTTTGTTTTTAATTTAGATCTTCAGGATCTTTCTCGGTTATGGTGGTGACAGTAATTGTGCAATAACATGGTGTTTCCATGTTGGCTACTTTTAGGGGCCTGATGGGCATTGCTTTAACCCTACTGCGCAATGGTAAGTAGTGCCATATAGCGGTAGGCAGGAACAACATCTCCTGGTCCAGAAAACTCTCTCTGCTGTCTTACTGTGGGAGGTCTTAGCAAACAGTCCTGTTTTAATGGTTATCACTGTGATAACCTCAATTCTCTCCTCACCTACTTTTCTATTCCTCCTCCCTCCCTCAGTCTTCTCCTTCCTTCCAGGCTTATCTGTTTCTCCACATTTTCCAGGAACATCTGTATAATCCATCCTAAGTGGTTTTTTTCTCCAGTTTATTACTTGTACAACACCCTGTTTCAGTCAAGTCTCAAACCCCTCCTTATTAGTGACAATTTTGTGGATAGTATTCAGTTCTATGTTCTTGCATTGCCCCAAATTACAGCTTCCACCTGCAGCAATCTCTATAAGTATCTTCATGCCCAACTTCTTTTAAAGGTTGCCTAAAACAAGTAAATGAAAAGCCTGCTGGTTGACCTAATTGGCTACTGTTCGGTTGTCACTCAGCTCCACCTCCCACTAGCCATTAAGCTACAGGGCATCATTTCTTCTTAATTAATAGGCTCAATTACGGTATTTTTTTAATCTGAGCTTCCTTCCACTGCATTACAATCAAGCACAACACACTGACAGACCCAAACACAGACTCTTGGCCAAATCATGATCATCAGTTTAGTTTACTTTATAGCCTCTTCTTGCTTATGGAGATCTGTTTCTCAACATGCGACTTCCTTCCATATGGTTTGCAAAAAACTCAGGGGAGTAGCGCACGCAGAGCTGCTTGGTCAAGACATTTGTTACTTCCACCGCAGCGGCCCAAAGCACTGATTCATCATGAAATTAGACAAGCGAGGAAGCAGCCAGCCAAAAAACAAAACTGGAAATACAAACAACAATGGAAGAAACCCTAAAAGACTATTAAGTAAACTATATTTAAGATCTACTTTGATCTTGTTTGACCTTAAAAAAAAAATATCTCCCTGGGTAGAACTTCTGCTTTCTAAGGGTTATTGAGCACTCTCCTCTTTGCACGTGTAGAGTTGATTTGTCTGCCTTCCCTGATGTCCTCTTACCCCCACCTTCAATGAAAAGCCCAAGAGCCATCGAGGCAGGCCTAAGAATAGGCTGCAATTAAATCCTGACGATGCTCTATTCACTCACAACCCTTCAGGACAAAGAATAGGCCACCATGTACTACAAACCATACTCTTGAGTGTTAATTCCTGAGAGTAAATAACTCATCAGTGAATCAGTGTAAGAAAAGGTGCTTATTCTTTGCCTTGGAAAAAGGTGAAAGGAAGTATTACAGAAGAAATTGTTTCACTGGAGAGGCTACAGAGAGCTGGAAAGAGCAGCAGCCTGGTTTGAAGACTGAAGGTTAGCAAACATGACAAAAATGCTGTGTTTTCAGAGTCACGTGCAGTAGGGAAAACATGCCAGCTCCCAGAGTAGCTCTTTTCTGAAGCATTCCCAGATGCTCAGACCATGTACAATTGTTTTGTCCTGAATGCCACTAGCAAAATACAAATAAAGCAATTTTCTTAACCCCTAAGTTTTTGCTTTCACGATTATTCTGTGTCTTTAAAAAGGTAAACACAAATTACAACAGAGGTGACCACCAGGCTGAAGCCCCACACACAGGCTGTGCTGCTCTACCCATGCAAATGACCATCAGCAGTCCTGAGGTCTGAAGTAGAGGGGCCAGGAGGTTGTATTTCTGCAAGTGGGTAGACAGAAGAACAGCATTCAGAAAACATATCAGCACCAGTCTTACGAGCAGCGGCTGAGGGAACTGGGGGTGTTCAGCCTGGGGAAGAGGAGGCTGAGGGGAGACCTTATCGCTCTCTACAACTGCCTGAAAGGAGGGTGCAGTGAGGTGGGTGTTGGTCTCTTATCCCAACTAGTTAGTGATAGGATAAGAGGAAATGGGCTCAAGCTGCGCCAGGGGAGGTTTAGGTTGGAAATTAGGAAAAATTTCTTCACAGAAAGGGTAGTCAAGCATTGGAACAGGCTGCCCAGAGAGGTGGGGGAGTCCCCATCCCTGGAAGTGTTAAAAAAATGGGCAGATGTGGCACTTGGGGGACATGGTTTAGTCTAGTCTACCCTTGATTGGTTTAGTGTGGACTTGGTAATGTAGGTTAATGGTTGGACTGGATGATCTTAAAGGTCTTTTCCAACCTACACGATTCTATGATTCTATAAACCACACTAATAGGACTGTGCTGAGCCTGCCGAGAAGGTGAAGCGTTGGGTCCAGCTGGCCAGAGACCGGCCAGCACAGCCTGGAGAGTAACCAGGCACCATGCTCCTGGATGTGGGGCACTGGCACTCTCCAGGCATCGGGTGGTTTAGTTATTGGGCTGGTTTTCCCTGCTAGAGAGAGATCATCGCCTCTGTAACATAACATAACTATGCTGGAGACTGTCTTTCCAATAAATAAGCCCTCAGCTGGAAGCCAGGTGTTTTAAGCAGAAGACCACTTTGGCGTTCTACTCAGCAACAAAAAGCACCAGCAGCATGGAAAACAAATCAAAATAGAAAAGCAGGCACCTTTGAGAGGCTTTGTTTTCCCTAAGCACTGAACTGGCTGGATGCACAGACCATTACTGTGTCTAAGCCGGGGCAGGGACTGCAGGGGGCAAGTTTCTTTATACCCTTCTCTTACGTGCTCATCCCCAACTTGGCAAAATCAAGCTTAAGGTATATCTCCTTGTTACGGCTAAGTAACTGTAACGCACACATGCTCACTCAGTAGGAGGTGGGGGAAAAAAAAAAGAGAAAGAAACAGTGTATGAAACAGCATTAGCCCATTTGTTGCTTTTCCTAGAAGCCAACTCCACCTATCCTGTTCACTTATTGTGCAGCTTCAATCTGTTTCTGATCAAGTATTTTCTGTGTCTGCTCTTAGTGCACATTTTAAAACAATTTGCCTTTTTTTTTTTTTTTTTACTATATCATTTCACTCAAAAACCTTATACATCAGGAGCAAATGCAGTTGATCACTATGCTTACTTTTATGGCAGAAACAAAGCTTTGGGTCAAGGGTATGTCTACATTAATGGATAGTACAGACTTTAATCCCAGACAAATGGATCTGAAATGCTATTCCAATGCATTTGCAAGGATTGCACTGAGAGCATTTGCCTTGAAGATGACAGAAGGAAACGCACATGCACAGACACGCAATTGCACAACATGCACAGTCTGACTAGCAAGGAGCATTAATAAACTACGTATTAACACAGGTGAATATGGATCAGGGAACACTAAAGTGTCATACTTGCAACGTCTCAACTCATAACACATAGGTGGCTGCAAAAATCAGGACTGCTGATTTTATTTATCCTTCATGCTCTGAAACAAAATCTATGTGATCAGGAACCATGAGACTATAGAGCTGTGAACAGCCTTGTCCCTGGCAGCATAATCTTATGGTTATTACCCTTAGCTTCCCCGCCCCACCCAAAAAAAAAAAAAAAAAAGCACATGAGCTTCACAGGCAGAAAAACTATCACCGAGATAGGTACTGTGTTCAACAAATCCTCACGTACTTTCAGTTGTCTGTCACACTGTGGTATTATTCAGCGTTTTGACGGGCAGTGACTGCATATGCTATCGCTGCATCCATGACGCAGTTGCCTCTTCTCCAGCTGGAGCTGCTGGGTGCTGCCATCAATTCAAATGAATGATGCTAATGTACACAAGAGCTGGCTAAGTCAACTGGAAGAAAAGAGCATCACCGAAATAATTCAATCTGCATAAAAAACCCTTTCTGCAACAGCAGTATACCCACTTATAGTTAATTATGACATCTTCAGCAATTCCTTCATTGTTTGAAGGAGGGCATCATACATTTGGGGTTCTCGATCAATTGTTCTCCTTTTGGTACATCTAACTGCTGCAGAATGCAGCAGTATTTTGTACAGCTATTTTGTCGTTCACAGAGAAACACTCCTCAAAAAACACCTCAGACTCCAATTTATTTCAAGTCATTAGAGCAAAATCTTTCGAATGGACAATATGATTTATAAAGTCAGAAAAATACTCTTATGAATTCTAAACCTTCAATATTTGTTACAGCTCTTTATTCATTTGGTCTCTGAAAAGAAAGAAAAAAGCTCACCACTGAATAAAGAGGAAAATGATTCTCAGGTTTCAAACAATAAGCACGTCAAATTAAAAAATCATTTATTTCAGTGCCTCTTATGCCGCTTAGTCACAAACGCACACAGTTGTCTAGCCAGGCTTTTCAGCCCGCACACAGCTATGCTGTGTCTTTGAGGCATAAATTGAAAGTGAGCAACTCTGTCAGAGAGCTGAGAGGAATACACAAACTCTGAAGTGGAACTGAAACAGCAGACTTCACATTTTTCTTCACGACCCCTTCTGAAATGTATGCACAGTTTGCATTCAGCTACCTCCATACTCGTAGGGACACCAAAATCTTTACCTATTTGGGTAAACAAAATAAAGGAGCGAGTCCCACATATATCCAGACAGCTCTATCCCTCCGAAAGCACAGCATCCACCAGCCCAGATATTTTAATGATAGCTGCTGGCCACCTACTTGTACTGGCACTTGTCTTTTAGCACGGAGCTCAAGGAGCGCAGCTCCATGCCCAGGGACGTGCCACCCTGCAAAGATAACTATTGGGTCCCAGCAGCCCCGAGCTATTGCTGCTGAAGAGACAGCACAGCCTGTTTAACCCTCAGCTAATCTGGCCTTCTACAGGAATCCTTGATGCTGGGATAGATAATCCTGTAGCACGCATGGGTTGCAAACAGCCCAAGGACACCCTATTCTAGAGCCTCGAAGAGGAGGGAGAAACATCGCACAAGCTGAGAAGATTAAAGGCCCTTACCACTTCTCACCGTATTACCACTGGTTTCCCTACTGGAGAAGGCAAGATAACATGAAAAAGCTGAAAAGAGGAAAGGATGGAAAGGAATATTAAGCGAAAAACTATGTAATCTCATAGAATCATAGAATCGTCTAGGTTGGAAAAGCCCTTTAAGATCATCCAGTCCAACCATTAACCTACACTACCAAGCCCACCTAAACCAATCAAGAGTAGACTAGACTAAACCATATCCCAAAGTGCCACATCTACCTGTTTTTTGAACACAAAAACATAGGTACAAGCTCTGCGTTCAACACATTGCAGCCAACATTTTCAAACTCCAAATATCTTCAAAATGCAAAACCATGGCCACCTTCTCTGGGAAAGGGAGCACAGTTACAGGGCACGCTTTGGAACTCAAATTCACATATTTATTCTGACTCTTTACAGACCCAAATATCCCAACCTCATCCATATTTCTCCAGAGACCTGCAACAACTTGTTAAGTTGTCACAGACTGACGCTATTCATTCTCCCCCTCCAAGCTCCTGGACAGGTAATATTGCTGCTGCGTGAGCCTAATAGCTCCGAATCCAGCTGGTTCTTTGCCGTTTACTTTTTGTTCTCTGCCATTCATCCTGTTTCCTATTTCTCTCCTTTCATTTACCAGGTAACTCTTACTCATCCTTTTTCATCCATCCACAGTCATGACTTTTTCTAGTGTTTTCTACCTAAGCTATTTTAATCTAATCTTTCATGGGACTGCTGGCTCAGAATGATAGCTCTCCTTTCAGACCTCATTTATCACGTTACCGTATGGCAGTATTACTTGATTACTGGTAAGGATTCAAATTTTCTCTTTATTGTTATAAAAATCTATTATGAACCTCTAGACTCTCCTGTATTGTGAAAAGAGAAATAATTATAAAAAGTACCCACTCTCTTTAATACCAATGATTTGTCATCTACTGAGCATTTTTTTCTGGGTATAATAGTAGTCTGACTAACTCATACTAAATACAGCAATTTTGCTGTCGCCTAGCCAAATATTTCTAATATTAACGATACAGTTCAGATAAAATGATTTAAAAAGTTGTACATACAGCCATTTCTGTGTGCTTATGCAATGATAATTAATTATCTTGAAGTTTTTAACTCCAATCTTTCACTTCCAATTATACTTTTATATTTGTGATGATCATGCTGCAACAGTTTTCTTTCTTAAATTTCATAATCTAGTTTGACATTAAACCACTATTGACTGGAAGGAAGGAGAAAGGAGATGCGTGCCTGGGAGCACATTCACCTCTCAGCAGACTGAAGCAGCAAGTTGCAATGGGGAAATATGTTAAAAGCCTCACTGCGTTCACAGGGGACGTCAGGAAAAAAATTGTGTCTACTGTTTGCACAACAGCGGCACTTCAGATGCTAACATGGGGGGAAAGAAAAAAGAGAAGGATACAGGTGCAGACAAGCAGAGGAAAAGCAGGTCCCTTCTGACTCTCTCTCTCTCTCTCCAACTACCTGAAAGGAGGGTGTAGTGAGGTGGGTGTTGGTCTCTTCTCCCACGTAGTTAGTGATAGGACGAGAGGAAATGGGCTCAAGCTGTGCCAGGGGAGGTTTAGGTTGGAAATTAGGAAAAATTTCTTCACGGAAAGGGTAGTCAAGCACTGGAACAGGCTGCCCAGAGAGGTGGGGGAGTCCCCATCCCTGGAAGTGTTCAAAAAACGGGCAGACGTGGCACTTAGGGACATGGTTTAGTGGGCATGGGGGTGTTGGGTTGATGATTGGACTGATGATCTGAGAGATCCTTTCCAACCTTAATGATTCCTAGTTTTTACTTTCATTATAAATGATCCAGCCACCAAGCCAGGAGGCGTGGGGTTGCTACACACCCCTTAATTGGTTTAGTGGTGGACTTGGTAGTGTTAGGTTAATGGTTGGACTGGATGATCTCAAAAGGTCTTTTCCAACCTAAACAATTCTATGATTCTATGACTGCAAAGGGGCTGGGGGAGATGAACAGCAGCTCCCAGGTGGGGAAATGCCCTCCGCCGCGTTCCCACCCTGCTTATCTCACCCTCCAGGCCGCACCAGCAGGGCCAGGAAGGCCACCTTCTCATCTCAAAGCTCTTACCTTCCTTTGCCAGGTAAAGTTAGAGGCCTCTTGTCCTCCTACATGCATGAGCTGGCATTGCTTTAGCTCTTCCTCGCTTGTCGGCTCCTTGGAGTGCCAAGCTGGGAAAGCTCCGGGCACTGTCAACAGCTCTGTCCCTCTTCAGAGAAGTTGTGTGCAAACCCAACGGCAGCAGCACACCTCCTTCTTCATTACACGCATAGGCACGCTTCAGGTTTTTTAAGATATTGGCTTCATAGTGTAATACATATCAAACAACTATATATTATCAAGAAAAAAGTATTAAAGATTTTTTTTCTCATGGTCTGATTCAAACACAGCTGAAACCAGGTACTCCCCTTTGCCCTCACTAAAAACTTGTCAGGAATCTCTGCAGCTCCTCCCTCTTTACTAAAACGGTGTGAGCCCTGCTCACATGGGGATGGGGTCCAGGGCGCAAGCAGAAGTCTCTAGAAACGGTCATTTTTACCTCAGTCACGGAAAAACAGCTTTTACCTCTTTGCAAAACCTTTGGCCACAAATGTCATAGAAACAAGGAAAAAGTCTGCAAAATCCTTGACAAGCCTATCTGCTAAAAAATAAAATTTTAAAAATTTGTATTAATACATTGCGATTAAATTTTCTGAAATGGTCTTAAACCTTACAAATACCCCCCCACAAAACTACAACCTTCAAGAGTAAATCAGCACAGACTAAAACTCCAAGCACTATTTCTCTGCAGTAACTCTCCCACATGTATTATCAACAGTTGAAGACGACCAGGACGATTGTACAACTTTCAGAAGTTATTCTAGACTTCACTCAGCACTCAACAGGGATGACTGTGTTTACAGCACTGTGGATTTTTTTTTTAAAAGGTGAAATTCTCTGGAACATTTTGCATATGAAGCAAAATTAAAAAAGCATCAATAAGTGCAGACGATGAGCACTAATCTTAGCCTTCAGCCTCAGTATCACTGGAAGTTCTTCCCTCCTGCCTGAACACCACATGTTCAGAATAGTTCTAATTTTTCCTTCTTTTATTTGCATAGGTGGGGACAGTTTATTCAAGCCAATTATCTCAGCATGATTCATCATCATGATGCTCTAAAATAAAAGCAATCATACTAGATTGGTTGCAATTAAAAAGGTATTTTTACATTTAGAGAAAAATTACCTGTTGAACTGACAACTTTTTTTTCCCAAACAAAATCAGGATACCTGTTGAACTGGTACACCACGTTTTTTTCCTCTCTGTGAGGCTCAAATGCATAGCCCCTTGCTCTAAGTTTTCCCTTGATTAAATATCTGTAAAAACAAAGTGAAAAGCTCTGGTCCATCCAGGAAGCAAGTATAAATTTTTATTGACCCATTTTAATCAATAAAGCTACCCCTGTTCTGCAGCACCACAAAGCAGTGCTCACACACAGCACTGCCAGCGGAGAAACTAAAGGAATTGGGATTCAGGGACCCATAAACCACTCCAGAGATGAAAAAGGGAATGGTTTGCATCCGACGAGATTTTTCCCAGAGCCTCTCTCAGTCATGCACGTCTAACTGCTAATTAAATATTGCCTAATTGATGCATTCAACCTCTGGCAGACTGGGAGAAGTGTGTTTGTAGGTGGAGACTCAGCTCAGCACTGGAACCTACTTTTATATTTAAGAGTACGACCATAGGTCTCCCTTCGTCCCTATCTGAAGCAGCTGTGTGACCCTCTGCATCACACCCTGTGCTCTTCCAACTGCAGCTTCTCACCTACTCACCTCTTTTAAATAAAAAAGTGTTCAAGTCTTGCAGAAATAATCTAAAGACTTAATTTCTACCCACCTCAAATCAGAGCATATAGAGATAATGGTAAAGTAACTACAGAAATTAGGAATGGCTACTTCTAAAGCTTGTGGCCAGAAAAATACACCTCATCTTTATTCTTAGTGGTGGGAGAGGGAATATATGTGTATATATACACATGCATATATAAATAAAAACATATAATGGGCAGCTTCCTGCTGCTACAGAAAAGTACTTCTGCATTCTTTACTAAAAAGCCTTTGCAAGTGCAACGTTCAGAGAGGGCCACAAACCTTAAGGCTGCAAACAGAATAAGAAGAAAAATCATTGCTCAGATTTCTCTTTGATTTACAGTGAAAGCAATTTGTAGAGGCAGTGGGCAGAAGGAAATGCAGACAGCAGCCTGTACAAACTGAAACGTGAGCCTCCAACTACAGAGCAGCGGCGTGCAGCACACCCAGCGCTGCAAACAGCAGCTTACGTAAAGTTTCCTGAGCGGCAAACGTAGTTATAGTCTGGACAACATGCGTCGAACTGGAATTGATGTTCTGGTCACAAAGAAATGAGACTGTCTCCAAACCGAACTATAGCTGCATCGTCTTTAAATACCTGAAACGTTCCGATACTTGACGTTTTTTAAGTGTCACTCCATCTTTGATCTTTGCAGAATATGAAACTCATTATCCTTCCCACGGCTGATCCTTCACTCTATTTGTTTCCTTAAAAGCCCTGTTTTCTAGCAGAGCTGAAATAACTTTTAAAACAGGATAAAAGCCCAGATTTTGCACACTGCTGTATCCACACAAAGGAAGACACCGTACTGCTCCGGAGAGCAGACGGGTGCTGCTCCAGCGCTGTCCTGAAGCAGCACAGCAGGCTGCTGCATCAGCGAGCATCCCCGGTACGCTCAGCTTGGGGGACAGAGCCATCCATCCAAACTGCTGCCGCTGCACGTCGCACAAAAATACTTTTTCTGCTGAACAACAAAGAAATGTTCCAGCAGTGAGCAAAGTAACAAACCGCTTCAGTCATTCTCTGCGGCATTCACACAGACGGGATCCAGTTTTTATATTTGCTCGCTCTTCTTTTGATCATACTGGTGGCA
Source organism: Pelecanus crispus (assembly GCF_030463565.1). Taxonomy (NCBI): domain Eukaryota; kingdom Metazoa; phylum Chordata; class Aves; order Pelecaniformes; family Pelecanidae; genus Pelecanus; species Pelecanus crispus. The sequence continues at coordinate 3,843,315 of NC_134651.1, read as the reverse complement.
GAAAGTGGATTCAGGACATTTCCACGCAGCAGCTTGTGTGCCTTGCCTGTGCCAATCTCATACCTGGAAGCACCGAGGGGACCCGTGCAGAAGCACTGAGCGAGGCCAGGTTGGGTCTGGAAGCCATACGGCCACTTGGAAGCAAATAGCACGCTCAAGCCCTACCTCTGAAGGCTTCTCTCTCCGACCACAGCACCACATTACCAGTAAAATTTGTATTTTCTGTCCCACATGGTAAATCCCTGCTCTCAGGCTCCGGACATCATCAGCTATGACCCGTCTCACTGCAACCAGCTTTCGGGGCTCAGCCCCAGGCAGCAGCGCAGCACTACGCAGCCATCGCTCACTGCCCCTGCCCCGGGGGGATGGGGGAGAGAATCGGAGGAGTAAGGGTGAGAAACACTCCTGGGCTGAGATAAGAACAGTTTCATAATTGAAATAAGGTAAAAGAGTAACGATAAGAATAACAATACAATAATAATAATGATATCCAAAGCAAGTGATGCCCAATGCAGCTGCTCACCACCCGCCGACCGATGCCCAGCCAGTTCCCCAGCAGCGATCGCTGCTCCCCGGCCAACCCCCCCAGTTTCTATACTGCCCATGACGCCGTATGGGATGGAATAGCCCTTGGGCCAGTTGGGATCAACTCTCCTGGCTGTGCCCCCTCCCAGCTTCTTGTGCCCCTGGCAGAGCAGGGGAAGCTGCAAAGCCCTTGACTGGCATAAGCAGTACTGAGCAACAACTAAACCATCAGCGTGTGATCAGCATTCTTCTCATCCTAAATCCAAACCACAGCGCTGTGCCTGCTACTGGGGAGAAAATTAACTCTAGCCCAGCTGAAACCAGGACACAGGCATTCAGGGATCCAGACGAATACCAACAGTGTTGGCTTGTATCTAATCAGCATCCTCCCCCAGTATTTGAAAAAACTGCCAATATTGACCAAACACATTATTTCAAATTACAGATTCATAATATAAAAAAAAAAAGCTTTTTCTCCTTGAGGCCATAATAGGTTTCCATATAAAAATCAATTTATAATATCCCTATTTCGTATTTATAGTATTTGTACAGAGTATTTGTACAGAGTTTTTCACTCTCAGGACAAGGTCTAACTCACAGTTTCCTTTTGCTATGCCAGCTCAAGGTAGGTTGAACTTGGCTTTACGTCCTTCTCTGAAAAGGAGTATGACATATGTCCTGACTTTTTCCCCCCAAATATAGCTGTGAATGAGTACTTCTGGAAGTCCAGCTGCATGGCTGCAGGCTGGGTGAGCACACATGCGTGCCCCGAGGTTCCCCAGAGCGCTGTGCAGGACCACATCACGGGAGAAGCACGCAGAAGCATCGTCTCTTCTCTGAGCTCTTTGGATTCCTCCTTCATCTCCCCCGGACTGAGCAAGAACAGAAATAGCTTAAAAATTAATGTTCTTGTTTCCCCTCTCCCCACCCCTGCCTTGTTTGTTCTTTGGAGCTGGAGAGAAAACAAAGGTATTTCATTATTTACCGCTACCTTAAATTTTTGATAGTAGTCAGACGCACCACATTAAAGGGTCTGAGCTTCCATTAGCTAACAATAAAGTTAATAGCAGGAACATCGCAGGGTGTCAGATTCGCATGTAAGCATATGGACACACTTGGGTTTCTGAGATGAATCCTCTGCCACAGCAAAGTCTGAGCTTGTCATATGAATTATTGAGGCAGTAACTGCAAATTAACACAAGTTACACACAGTTATGAGGAAACTTTCTATTTTTTTTCCCCTCAAAGCTTCTAGAACAAAAGTGGGAAAAGCTTCAGAAATTGTACCTCCCAAGAAGGAAACGCCAGCACGTACTCTTACATAGCTTTGCAAGCAGTGAGCTAAAAGCCAGCTGAAAGAGGAAAACTTACTTCAAGGCTAAAATTATCGAGCGGTATTATACAGGAGGACCGATACACATTGGCCTTGCGTACCGTGCTGTGCTAAGCTCAGCTGTAACTCCTGCCTCTCCCTGAAAGTACGAAGCCAGCGCTTTTTCCAACAGAGTTGTGGTTCTTGAAGAGCGACGCCTGTCCACCCCCAGCGCCGACTTCACCCATGCTTGCATTCTCCCGTAGGGACGTTGGAGAAAACAGAGGCGGCCAAGCCGAGTTCACCGAGAGCAAAGATGCTTCCTGAAACCCACCTGGAAACGAGTGGCTGAATCTGCAAGAGAATTAAGGCTACTGTCTCTATTTTTAGTGATATCACCGGGCTTGCAAGATTCATCATTTCTGACTACTACTTTAAAAATAAGCAATGACAATTTGTTAGTAAAGATTAAATACAATATGGTTTTATTATTATTATGATGCCTATCATGGAATGCACGATTCCCCAAAGGTGCTTGGACTAACAGCAAGAGCCGTCTGCTTCCCAAACTACTAGTCATTACAAAATAAGTTTTACAAACAAAAGGTGCTTAGTAGCAATTCCTCTATATAAATTAAAATATAAATTTATTTTTGTCTGTCCTGTGTACATCACCTGGAGCAACCAGAGAACTTATGGATATTTTTCACATTAACGAATCCCACACACACACTTTTGGTAGAACAATTTCATCCGGGTGAACTTCCCAGAACTGCCTTGGGAGTCTCATGAGAGAGGTTTCAGCTCCAGCCTGAGAAATACGCTCTGAATTTTCATTTATTTCTTCCAATGAAACCTCGTGTCTTTCTCACATCACATCACACACTATTTGCTCTGTATTCCACTGGCCAGTTTTTTCCCCCTAATTCCACTGGTACAAAATCTGTCACCTTGTAAAGAAGTTGGAAGGTTACGGTCCTATCCGGGGTGCTGCAGCCAACCCTTTCGTCACAGAGGCTGCCTCCTCTGGGGCATCTTTTCAAAGTCTGCAGATCTCGATGCCTGAGCGTGACGTGATTGATGTAGACATCCAAGCCCTGGCGTTACAGCAATTGCCATTTCTGTCACTGTATCTGCAGGGTTTCCTCTCCATTATCTGAAAGAGCTCTGGATGTCTGAAACTGTAGGACTGTTAACAAAAAATACAACAAAAAAAAAAAAAAAAGAGGGGAAAAATCTGCACATCTCTAGGCACAGAGATTGCTTCTTATTGCTCTGTTGAAAATAGTTCAAGATTACATCGCAATCTTCCAGATTAATAGTAAAACCTCAAGAATAAGTTTCCCTACCCTTTCCAGTTGGGCCTCTTGTTTTCTTTGGAAGAAAAAAAAAAAAAAAACTTTGTCCAGAAAAGCAAGCTGCAGCCCCAGCAGCTCAAACCCTGCAGCTCTAACGTTTTCCACAACCAGACTTTTCACAATTACTTTTTTTTTGTCCCTGTGGATAAACAAGGTTCACTAGAAATTAGCACACACCAAGTTTGCTGAAAAGCTGAATACAAGCAGCACCTCCTCGGCAACCAAGCACGATGCCATCTCTTTAATTTGAAAAAAAGTATAGTGAACTACTGCTTTCAGCTTTATCCTCCATTTTTTCAGAGCCTTTCTTAAATCCTCCTCAGTCTAAGGTGTCTGCAGTTTGTGCTGTAAGTTATTGCTTCAGCCTAAAACTAACCACAGAAAATCTGAAGTTGTTATCACTTTTTCTTAATAAAATTAAAAAGAAAAAAACACCCAAGCTATAGATTAATATTTACAGGGTTTTTTTCTGACATGTTTTAAATAATATCAACAAAACACTATGTAAACAGAGAAGTGTATTCTAAAAATCTTATAGCAAGAACAAGTATCTGATGCTATTTGTTTTAAATATTTGTTTAGATATGTTTCAAACACATATTTCCACTACAAAGAAAAATACAGTGTTTCCCAGATGTTTCCATCTGGCCCTAGATCTTGTGCAAAACTTGACCAAAGACTTAGTCATTTAAGCACCGAAACTGAGAAGATTTTTCGATTCCTTTTCCCAGTCTTTCCATGAATAGGAAGATGTATTTAATCTTACTTTACCTGTTATATTAACCTTATGACCATAATTCCCCCGGCCAGAGCACTCGCTTTTAGCAAGACATCCCCTATCTGAATCCTCTCCCCCTCCAATTTGTCTCTTGCTTTTTCCAGTAGCACAACTTCAGTTTAAAATTTTAAGGAGTTCCTTAAAATTCACTTCACAACGGCTTCAGTGTGTTATTATTGCCTTTACAGTGATTTTAAGAGAAAAGGAGAATAGCAGTGGCCGCTTTTAAACCAATCTTCATGTCACAAGAGAGAGGACAGACTCGTACGGACACAGGTGTCAATAGGCTTGGGTTTGTACCATTGTACCGCCACTCACCACTGGATATGAGTACAGGTTTTGTAACTTATTTCCTACTGTAAAAATATGTATTTTTAATTAATTTTTATTTTTTTATATATATAATATTAAAGACTTTAACATTAAAGCTTTTAATATGGTTTCGGAAACCGCTTCCTTTGTGATTGTTGGGGCTCAGCCCCAGGCAGCAGCTCAGCACCACGCAGCCACTCGCTCGCTGCCCCTGCCCCGGGGGGATGGGGGAGAGAATCGGAGGAGTGAGAGTGAGAAACACTCCTGGGCTGAGATAAGAACAGTTTAATAATTGAAATAAGGTAAAAGAGTAATGATAAGAATAACAAAATAGTAATAAAAATAATAACAATATCCAAAGCAAGTGATGCCCAATGCAATTGCTCACCACCCGCCGACCGATGCCCAGCCAGTTCCCAGCAGCGATCGCTGCTCCCCGGCCAACCCCCCCAGTTTCTATACTGCCCATGACGCCGTATGGGATGGAATAGCCCTTGGGCCAGTTGGGATCAACTCTCCTGGCTGTGCCCCCTCCCAGCTTCTCGTGCCCCTGGCAGAGCAGGGGAAGCTGCAAAGTCCTTGACTGGCATGAGCAGTGCTGAGCAACAACTAAACCATCAGCGTGTGATCAGCATTCTTCTCGTCCTAAATCCAAACCACAGCGCTGTGCCCGCTACTAGGAAGAAAACTAACTCTATCCCAGCCGAAACCAGGACAGTGATTTTAACCACTTTTTCAGTGGCTACAGTCATGGTCACCACCAGTAAAGCCCACAAACTGCCGGGTGGATCGTTGACACCAGAGGGTACGTCCCTGCCTGGTAGGGTCTGCTTGTGGACCTGTTCATGTTTTTGTGCAGCCCCTTTTGAACATCCCAGAGCAATGAACATCCATGGCCTCCTGCAGCAGCAAAATACAGTTTTATTGCATTTCTAGCTCCCTGGTTCCTAATGGCAGAGTTTGGTAGACCTGGTATCGGTAGGCAGACCTACCATTGCCCGGTAGACCAAAGTCACTGCTACAATAATGACAAATCACAGCAATTAGCGAGTGTGGATCCCAGCAATGCTTCACAATGTGACCGGATCAACTCACTAATTTGCTTCAGGCACTACCTGACCTCTGTCTATCTACCCCCTGTTTCAGAAGAATTACATCTGAAATTGCCGTAATTGCCTGGGCAACATGAGGATCTCATTTGAAATCAATTCGTTCAGTTTCCCCTTCCGTGTTTCTAATATTGTTTCTGAAGTATCACGACAATTTAAAATAATTATATTTTAATTAGTTCTGATTTTCAGTGGAAGTCATGCACAGCCACTTAACAACTTCCACATTAGTACCCAAATAAGTTCCCTGTGATTATCTGGAGACTCAAAAGCAGAAATAATGAGATATTGGTATAATCTTTATCGAGTTCTTTATAAAAAGATCTCTAACAGACTGTGTAAGCAGCACATATATGTCAGAGTGAGAGAAAGAAGCAAAATTAGCACAGACAACAGAAAAAAACCAAACATGCAAACTAGAATTCATAATTGTCTAAAACATCTACTTTAAATTTTCTTTGTCATTTTTAGGAAAAAATAACAGCACTTTAAAGGATGACAATATACAGACAAATATTTTAGGTGGTTTTGCAAAACACACCCCTAAAGGTTGTTTGGGGTTTCTTTGGTTGGGTTTTTTAATTTTCTAGGAGTTATTTTGAGAATTCGCCTATTCGATACCTTCTTTTTTAACATTGTATATCACCCGTTAGTCCCCAAACACCCAGCAGGATTACTGCTCTTGCCTCCGTCACCGAAGCAGAGCTGGGACAAACGGGGTGAGTTAGCACAGCAAATGGGGGCCTTGGGTAACGAGCGATTCGGAAGAGAAATCAGTATTGCTGCAACTGAGGACAGATAATGTATTGCCAGATTTTCTGAAGATCACTCTGAAAATTTATGAAATAGTCCTTGTAATTGTTTTCCTCCCTCCTGTGCGATGCGCTAAGTCCTCTCTACCCAAGCGTGGCAGCGATTCCCAGCAGCAGCCCCAGCTCCTCGCAGATCAGGATTTCCAGCCCCAAACCGCACTGCAGCTAATGCTGCTTTGCTCCTTTGAAATGGTTTTAACAAGGGATCCCAAAGCATTTTTAGCACCTCCTTTATGAGTTACTTGGATATAGCTGCATTCATTTCACGGATGCAGAGATTCACCTGGCATGGGCATTCACTGGGAATGAAAGTCAAATGTCCTAATTAGTCACATAGTCCACTAATCACTTGATTATCTTCATTTCCTGAAGCCAAAACAATTTAATTTTAAGTTTTGGAGGTATTTGTGCACAGCAGGATATTAGCTTGAATTAGGATATGTAGTTAAAAAGGAAGCACGTTAATTTCCCTAGAAAAGCTTTTTGTTTTGAACACAATGGCGTAAGAAAACCATAGCTAAGTAGCAGTGGTACGTTGCCGACATACCTACACAATTTTTTTTGACAGCCTAAATTATGGAAGTACTTTTGCACCCAAAAAGAAGCACAGTCATGTTGCTCCTAGACTGAAATTGTCTGTGAGCAATACATTTTGCAGAAACAGAGCAGAGTTGTAGAGAGTGGGTATTTAAATGACATGGCATTACTCCTAAAGGAAATATTACTGACAACAGCATGCAAATGTTTGGTATAGTGTTTGGCACAAAGAGAGAACATATGGTATTTAATGCAAGCAAATTAAACAGCTCTACGCTACAGTCAACTGGAGATGCATCCTACTGTAGCAATCCTAAATCCGGTATAAACGATTTCCCTCCAGATTTGCACCTGTATGAAATTGGTTGAACATATGCATGGTTCAACCAAGTATGCATTGTTAAATTTCATCCAGGCTTTCCAGATGCATACAAATGATGGATTCTAGGTAAAATTTACAGTGAAGTATTTCACTAATTCAGAGTTTCTCCATTTCTGTTCCTGAACTCAAGTGGCCGATATGTAATCTCAGATTGGCCATCTGCACATGTGATCAACTGTCTCCTCCGCCATTGTCAGTGGGTTTTTCTATTCTTTATTTAATCTCAGTTGAATGTGTTTAAATTACTCTCATTCAAATGCACCAGCAACTATCTACAGACCAGAACTAACTATCCAAAACCATATGCTGCCAAAGAAAGAGAAGTCTACATAAGCCTCCCCAGCCACAGCAACTTGTAGCACATCAACAAAGTCAAGGTTGCTCAACACCACGCTGCGCCCTGAGTTACCAGGATGATCCAGTCCTGCCCAAAATTTGAGTGTTTAAGCAATTCAGGCTGCTCCAACACAGACCTCTGACCCTCAGCTGGGGAAGACTTTCCACCCCCTGAGCACAACCCAGACACGAGGCATGGGATGATTTGCATTGACCGCAGCCCAGCTCTTACCTTTCCATGGCATCACCATGCTGCACACACCATTTCTTCTCCTAAAAAAATAGAAGCATTCTTTATCCTGTAATTTTAACTCTGTGGATCTCCTTCAGCTGCTATTCCAACTCCACCTTCCTAAAATCTACCATGCAATGCAAATAACCCAAACTAAATTTCCTGTGTAATGATATTATAATCACTGAATCTTCGGTTTCACCAATGTTCATCAGATTTGGCTCCTTTTCTAGGATGAAACCCAAAAAATCTCTCTGTTCACATCAAATGCTCAGTAAACTGTTCAGGGAAATAATTTTGTTTCTCCTCTAGAAACACTTTTAGCTATACTGAAAATATTCCTGCAGTCATTGCCAGTAAAGTAACCTAACCAAAATCAATGCTTCTGACTTTGTCCACCAAATTCAAACATCGATATCAACTAGCATTTTCTCTTCCCTTGCCCTACTCTACAGGCCTAGAAACATATAACCTATTTGTGGAAATTTATACTACAATATTCATTTTAACCCACCCTTGACGTAACAAGCTAAGTTATGTATTACAATTCATAGAGAAGTTGTCTTTTATTATTTTAAATTAGAGATGAATTTTGTTACCTTAACACGTTTCATTGCACAAGTTGTCCTATTGAAACAAAGGATTTATTTCTATACTTTAGTATTGCTGAGGGTGAGTAATAGTATTAAAATAAGATATTATGAACTCTAGTCTCAGAATCAATGTCAAAATGTTTCAGCTGTTTTTATGCTAAACAGCATCTCTATGGAAACATTGCAGTTAAATTTAATATGAATTACCATAGATTTTTCTAGTAATACAGACCAGCATTAAAAAGTCCAGTCTAGTTTTAAAGGGAACCAACTAAGAATTTAGGTGTCTGAACTGACTTACTGGATACCTTAACCATAATCATTTTTATCTCTGTGCATTAACTTTCTCTCCTGCAAAAAAATAAATTGCCTTTGTGGCTCTAACATGAATCATCAGTCGAAGTCTCTGAGTTCTGCACAGAAAAAAGAATCTCAGAAAATGTTAACAGAGCCCCATCTACATTCTCTTTGATTAATGAATTAACTGCTCCTACAGGCACTTTCATCTTTAACTCTGAAAGACATCTCATAAAAGCAAATATTATTATTTCTAGCTTTCTGTATTTAAAAAAAAGGAACATTTTTTAGCATACATTTATGTAGAGAGTTTGGGAAGCGTGGCAAAGTGAAGGGATAGTGCCACATGCTCTTATTATCATCGTGTTAAAAGAAGGAAGATGTATAACAAGCAATATTTTAACCAATCTGGCCTCAAAACCTCTAAACGAGAGTTTTGCCCAATACAAAGACTATGGAACTTGAGCCATTTCCATTCACAAGTTCGTGCTAGACACGGCCTCAGCTGCAGATGATGGTTAATGCAGCAAATGGGTCACACGGTTCTCTGCCCACGTGAAGTTTTAGTCCGGTTTAGTAAATCCGTCCCCTCCACTGGGAAGAGCGGCACCTTCCCAAGGACGCCTTAGTACAGGGTACAAGTGGGTCGGTCTCGGCTGTTGGAATGCACCTGCATGAGTTGGTCAAACTGCAAACGTTTGCCAGAGAATGGGAAGGGGATATAACGTGAAGTTGTCACTAAATGGATTCAATGTACTTACTGATATGTAATATAGAGACTTCCCTTCATAAGTATGTATTTCCTTTTTATGCTTTTATTGTTACAGTTTAATAGTTTTACTATGCCTAGCTTATTTTAGTGTTAAGGAGTAACCTAAGTTACACTATCTTAAGTCTTAGTTAAAGGACTTAACTAAGTGTTAGTCTTTTATTAAAGACGACAAATTAATTCTGCTGACAGCATTCATCACAGAACATCCTGAGCATCACTTTGAGTCAGCATAGGAGAAGGCAGGTTATTTATGCATTTCAAGCTGGGAGAGAGTTCGCACCAGGTTATGCTACTGAAAAAAGCGTGTTGGCAAGTAAAAGGTGCATTTCAGTCTAAAATACTTCTGAAAGTTTAACTGGCCTGAGAATTGAACAGGCTCCCACCTTTTGGGCTTCCTGACAAATGAGATTATCCAAGCTTGCGATGAACAACCAGCTCGGTGGGCAATTAAGAGCAGGCCAACCCACTTTTTATGTTGCTTTAAAATATTATTGAATTACTGCATCCAGACATAGAAGTCACTCTCAGCACATGAACACAGCGCATGCTAGTAAGATGTATAGCAAAACCTAGAAAATACGTTGAAGCAAAATTAAAAGGCACAGAAATCACACGTGCAGTCTGGACACACGCCCTGGAAAACACTGCGCTCGTCGGGTCCAAGGTTTTCACGTGTCCAGGTGAAGCTCAGTATTTTTGGCCCTTGCCTTTACAGGTTAATTTGTATTTCAAGATTTTGAAAACTCCTAGGGAGCATGGGGGAGGCAGGTAAGCAGAGCAGCTCTGGCCCATCCTGGGGGAACGTCTATTTTTTCATTATCATTGGTGTCTTCTCTCACCTGATTTAATCAATAGGCATATTATATGTCAACAGTCAGCACCTCTGTGTCAGAACTAACAATAAATCAAATCAGCACTATAAATATGCTGAAGATTATATACAGGTCTGCCCACTTTTTTGCTGCCAAGATAAATATCCCAGCAGTGACAGCTAAGGTGCTGCAGTTTGCCAAAGGCACCATATCAGCAACGCGAGTCCTGGGGAATGGAATTAGCAAGACTTAAAAAAAAAAAAAAAAAAAAAAAAAAAAATTGAAATAGCTGGGGATTAGAAAATGAAAAAAAAAGAAACTTTGGTCTGCTAACTTATAGGTATATCAACTGTTCTGAAAATATTGGTGCCTGATGTAAGAGTGGAAGGTTTCAGGACAGAAAAAAAACACTTTGGACAACAAAGCATCAAAACCAAAAGATTCAAGAAAAAAAATATACAGGTAATTTTTACACTAACATGATGATTGTTATTAAGTTATGAGTATTTGAAGAAAGGAATGGCTCTACATAACATTATCATGAGATACCTCTATATGGACCATCAGACATTACACCCTGAGACACAAAGGAAAAAAAAGCTCAATATAAAAAAAGTTTTAACATGCTTTTTCTGTGATAAGCAACAGTCAGTTCTACAGAAACTCCTTTTTTTTTTTTTTTTGTCATAAATCATATTAGTGGAAAGTCTCTGAGAATTCCCATTCTCTACCTGAAATCTTCCTACTCTGATGCTTCCTGTCACCCCGTAAATAACATTTATATCAAGGATCAGCAATCTCGACAAAACCAGAAAAGTGCATTTTAAAACATAATCTCAGCTGCAAGAACAGATTCGGAAATCTGCATCTCTGCAGAACAGCATCACCACGTGCATAGCAAGCCTGCACCCAAGCAGAAGCGGGGAAAAAAAAAAAACCACATTATTTGTTCAACATGAGCTGTGCGCAGATCTTGGAGTTATTTAGGGTCAAACTTTATTTGCCTTTTCTCACGTAGAGTGTCTCAGTAGCAGTTCATGGGGATAAGAGTTGTTTGATAGAAACCATCTATCAAGTTAATTACTGAAAGTACCTTTCTTTAAGACTATGCCAATGCTTGCTGGAAGGAACCCCAGGTGAGGGTGACACAGCCGCAGTGGGAGCCTGAACAAGCCAAGCAGCAACGGTGACAAAGCTTTGCCTTCAGCTGAGCATGTTAACTGGAGGGCATGGAGAGCACAGTGCATTTCCCTCCGTTAATTCAGAATTATATAAATATGCTGCTGTTATGGGGAAAAAAAAAATTCAGGTGGAAAAGCACTATGGCTTACTGACAAATCTTGTATAAAACTATGTTTTTGCAAATATTTTATGCAGTTTAGGTTTTCAGATTATTAAAAAAAAAAATTTGTATCTCCTCCCCCCAGGACTATTCATTGCATGTGTTATTTTTAAAGTTACTATTCACCTAATAAGACACCTACACATCCAGCTAATGCAAGAAGCCTGGTGACATAAGATTATAACATTAGCATACAAGGCTTCTCATGTATAATTTATAGGGACCCTGGTTTAAGCTATTTTCTCCCCCTTCTTGGGCGCGAGGCGTAGTGTTCAATTTCGGCTAATCCTTTCATCTTTTTCAATCTATATTGTGAAGGTCAAACAGAATGCAATATTCCTTATATAACCCAAACCAAGGTCAGCCTTTGAATTTTATGATCAAAATTTCCCTCAGGAGGATAAAATAGGAGGTAGCAATCAGTTCACCTCCCGAAACTAACCCTAGCTAATTACTGAAAATAACGCTTGTACCATATTTTTTACGGGCTCAAGGGCAAAGCTGAAGGAATTGCACAGAGCACATGATGGGACCTTCCCTTTAAACTGCATCCTATATGATTTGAAACAGTGGCTATAGATGCCATAAAACTAGTCCTTTTGCCTTTATTTGATTGCTTTTTCCCCCAAAATAGATTGGTACGCTTATGGGCCACACAGCAATACATTCGCAACCGTATTTTGTGTATAAATTCAGCGTTAGAGATCTTAGTGGTTTCTTCGGAGGGAAAAGCATCCTCCCCGCTTATGTTCTCTCGCTCGTAGCTGACAAAGTTTGAGAGGTGAAGGATCAAAGTACTTGACATTTGAAAACTTTGCCCCAATTGCTTCTTCGAATTCGCAGCGCGCGGGTACAAACACGCGCCCAGGCAATGCAAGGGGGGACGTTCCGTAGGTTGGCTGGTGCCCATCCGCACGCCCAGTGCCAGGCAGGGAGGAGGTGGTGGTGGTGCCACCCCACACGTCTCCTAAAGTCACGTTTGCCTGCACCAAGCTGCTCTTTGCTTAACAGTTAGATAATTTTCCTGCACAATTTCCGCATGGAAACAGAAGGGTTTCCGCATCCTGGAGAGCAGCTCCTCGATCACCCCCTGCACGCTTGCCTTGGTCATGCTTACCATGCCCTTGGATTTAAAGTTCTCCAAGCAGCTGCAGGCAGGGCTAACAAGCTACTACCTGAAAATGAAAGCTAGCACTGCTCAGAAGTATTTTTCTTTTTTCTCTTAAAGTACAGTCTAAAGGAACAGGATTCAACTATTTAGCATGCACAAGTCTGGGGGAGTCCTAAAATGCCACATTCCCAGGGCTCCTGCATTTTGCGTCCCTTAAAGCTCTTAACATCGGTCATAACAAGAAAGTTTTTGCCAAATTCCTTGCCTGTTGCAAGCACACACCATCACACGTTCACTTCTAAACCACCTTTAACAGATACGTAATTAGGAAAACAACATGCCAGACAAACGATATGTTAGCAGTACACAGAGGATTTCATGGGGTTTTTTCCCCTTCAGTGATGCAGTTACTTTCTCATATAACCTTGAGTCAATACTTTCCATGTCTCAGGCTCAAATCACAAATACCAGAGTAAAGATTATTCCATGTGCCTTGCACCAAGCACAAAATGTTTCAGACTTACAAACAGGAGCAAATAGAGGTGAGAGAAACCTTTGTCATTTCCAGTAAAGCTTTTTTGCCTTTTTTTTTTTTTTTTTTTTTTTTTTTAGAGTCAGTACAGGATAAATAATTTGAAAAATAATTTGAAAGCATCCCAAGAATGTCCATACAGCAAAAGTAAAAAGGAAAAGTGGGGGTTTTGCCGATTTTGTTCGTTTTGTTTTTTTTTTTTTAAAGGTGTTCTGAAGACAGCATTTGTATAAACTGTTGTTAGACATGGTGGTGTAGGAGGACTGGAAGAACACCTCGATTGGGAAATACTCTTTGCATTTCACCAATGAATAAAACATAGCCCTTTGCGTGCACATTATATCATGTAGCATGACTAATCTTGGAATACTTTCTAGCTTTTCCAAATTCCAGAAAATTAGAGGATTAGCTCAAGATGCCAGAAATAAGACTGTCACCTTAAGACTCAGTTCAAAAGAAAGAAAACAACATAGAGGCTTCTGAAAACTTTTTGGTTGCCCAGTCCTTGCCAGTAATAACACCATCTGTAAATGTAGCAGCTTCATACTACTTGACTGGGGGTTTGTGTTATCATTTACCACTATCTTTGTTGGTAGTCTAAGAAAAAAAGATATTCAGGTCTTCTTGCAATGCATGGGGGCTTTTGGGTTTTGGTTTGTTTGGGGGGATTTGTTGTTGTTGGGTATTTTGAGGGTTTTTGGTTGGTTGGTTTGGGGGTTTTGTGTTTTTTTTTTTAGTTGCTAGGGCTTTTTTTCTTTCTTTTTTTTTTTTTTTTTAAACACTCCTTAAATAATACTTACCTAAATGGATCTTCAAGGTAAGGATGACTTTTAAAGGACATAGTCCTAGATCTTTCTTTTCTGATTGGAAAGTTGGACAGGCTACAATTTAAAGAGAAGGGACAAGCCACAGACATGGTTCTGCTTTATCATCTCCAAAGGTTGAATATTTCAGAAACCTAGTTTGTAAAACCTCTGCGGAAGGACCTGTAGTTTGGGTGAGCAGTTGCATGCTGCCCACCATGAGTCCTCCTGGTGAATGCTCAGGGTCTGAGGCACAACAGCAACACGATTGAGGAACAGCATCAAACCTCAGCACCCAGCAGTATGAGCCACAAATAAAAATAGAAACATTACAGCCACCCACTCGGCACTCTCCCCGGGAAGTGGGGAAACCACACCGCAGGTACCAGTGCAAATATTGTAGTTTAGTTGCCAAGCAACCCCCTTATCCTCTGAAATTCATGTTCAAGTAACTATAAAATCGCTTGTTCAAAGAAAACGGAAAACAAAAACAAGTTGTATCTGCAGCATCCGATTTTGCTAAGCAAAATGCAGGAAAAGCAAAATCTAAACCCCAACCAAGGCTTTCCCGAGTGTAAACAAATGGAAATCACAATATTAGCTTCAGGATGCCAGAACTGCATTTTTCTCATCGCGCAAACAAATAAGTGGAGCCCTGTTGGGATTAGTGCTCTACAAAACACACTTTGGAAAGGGATCCCGCTCATGCACCAGCACCCGCTACAACCCACCTCCTCTCCAGGGCACCTGGTCATCTTGACAAGCTTCAAAATATTATTGTACTCTAGACTGCAGGGCAGAAATTGTTGGAAATATTAACAATAGTGATCAAAGCTGGCTGACCTGCTATGGCAAACAGTCAAACATTTGCATAGGTGTTTTTAATGATTCAGATAAACTTAATCGTAAGCACAATACTCATACATCACACATCCCAAAAACTATTTGGGGCGGTCATTTTATTCTGTCATTACTATAATAAGTGAACAGAAGTGAATTACAGCTGTCCAAATACAGTTTGATGTGAAATCAAATGATTCTATGATTCTATGACTTAGGTCGGAAAAGACCTTCAAGATCATCCAGTCCACCCATTACCCTACACTGCCAAGTCCACACTAAACCAGTCAAGGGTAGACTAGACTAAACCATGTCCCCAAGTGCCACCTCTGCCCGTTTTTTGGACACTTCCAGGGATGGGGACTCCCCCACCTCTCTGGGCAGCCTGTACTGGGTTTTTAATCCAGTCACTCACATTTGTTCGGCCATCCACCACAAGAACTGAACAAAAATACCAGCCAAGAACCACAATTTCAGTGAACTATTTACAGATTTTTCAATTATTTCCCATTATTCTGCAGTATACACAAACATCAATAAGATTTGTGTGCACAGATACTTGTGCATACATATATGTAGATACACGTATACGCACTTACATATATGTGAAAAGGATCAATATTAACTCCCTTCCACTTGTAATACTTTCAAAATTGAAACATTTCATTTAGACACTCGGGACATTTTGGGACAGAAAACTTTAACAATAAAGAAAAAATAAATCTTTCCACTTTGAATCAAATCAAATGTTTTCCCTTAAGCAGTATATTTATTTTTCTGTCCAGACAGTTTTGGAAAAAGTAATTTAAGAGGTTTTTATTTAAAAACAATTCATGGAATAATAATACATATTTTTTTTTTCTTTTCAGTTGCTGAGTGAGGGTCTAACCAGGCTCCACCAAGGCTTATAATAGTCTTACTGTTACCTTCCGTCACCATGCTGTACCATGCCCTTCTTTGAAGCCCTGGTCAGGAGGGTCCTCCTCCCCTTGTCCCCTTGAAACCTCCTTTTGGTCACGGAAAACTGCAATTTGGGCTGGGGCAGCTTCAGATGGGTCAGCGTGGGCATCCTCTCCAGAAACAGCATCCCTGGAGAGACAGCTCTTTACTGTGCACGGATACAGCAAATAAAGATTGAGAAGAAAAAAAACCAACAGCACACAACCAACCAAAACCACAAACAACAACAACAAAAAACAACAAAGCAAGTGATTTTCATGTTAGGAAGACTTTTAATCAAAACCAAAATTTACTACAGATTAGAGACAACATGGGGAGCACAAGAGCTTCAGAGAGTGGGTAAATTATTGTATAGTATTTCTGAAATGCTCTGATTGAAGGCTTTGATTTTTTTTCTTCTTCTTTGTTTTTTTAAGGACAGAATCTTTTAAACTATAATCAGTCTCTGTCACTCTGCTGGTCCATAATACTGTGTCTTTCACTAATCTTATTTTTCTGTCTCCCTGTTTCACCTTGCTTTTGAAATGTTATCTTCTCCAGGATAATAAAGATATACTTCCTGAAGGTCTTTTTCCTCTGTTTTTCAAACACATAGTTTATAGCAAAGTTCTGGTATGGGAAAATAATTACGCAAGAGTGAGCTGGGGATAAAAGACATGCAGAGAGCAGGAAGCTGGGGGGACGCTGAATGTGCCACATTCCTCCACCCACGGCATCTCCGCCTGCATCAGGAGAAAATGCTCATTACGACCCATGAAAAGCAAGTCAGGTGGAGAGTTAAATATTTATTGGCAAGACTTTTCCTGAAGATCAAGAGATCCTGTCTCCTTGCAAAAACTCAGCCTATGGGACCCGAGAGTTAAGTTTGAGGAGTCAAACCCAAAATTAGCAACAAGTGTCTGAGTGCCAACCAAAGAGTCCATCTGCTCCGGCCTTCAGCAGGGAGCGGCCAGCTGAGGCCAGGCTTTCACATCTGGCCAAAGCCCTGGCCTTAGCATGAGCACACTGTGTCTGCTCTCATTTACAATTTTGTTCAAACACCATACAAACAACTTCTGTGTGGCTCTTTTTCCTTTTTTTTTTTTTTTTTTTAATTTCTTTGGGGGTGGTGATAGTAACCATTGCAAAACAAGACTGAAGCTCCAGGCTTTAGCTGCAGATTCAGTTGGTCATGAAGGATGACTCTGTCATCCATAACACATCGTCAACAAGTTCATATAGTTAACTGCAAATGAAAGTTTGAGCAACAGATCTTGCGATACAATTGTTCATGAGGAGGCAGATAGCACACTCCTGCGTAACTTCTACTTTACATATATATATATGCATGTGTGTATATATATAAAGAGATATAGATAGATGCATGATATATATGTATTCAGATAGATATATTTTATATATATGAATTTTCAGGAAGTTTCAAGTCTCAGGTTTTCTGTTCTTAAACTCTCCGCATTTTAGAGCGCTTAGGAAATAAGGTGACACCAGTACATACTTTTTCCTCTCCAGTTTCTCCTGCACTTGGGTTATAAACCAGGACCCTCTCTAACCCAAAATAATCAATAGCATCTCACTGGTTTTAACTAACTGTGCTTTCTATACATGCAATCCGTTCATAACAAACATGTTAGCTACTTTTTCTGCACTTCTGCAATCCTATTTTTTGGAAACCTGTACAGGCCACTTTAAAATGTTTAAATGTTCATTTACCTGTCCATGCTAAATAGCTGAATCCTGACCATAGGCTTAGGTTTTACAGTTTCTGTAGTAAAACACCCAAGTCATTTAATTTGCAAGTCCCAGCCCTGGAGGAGAGGCATAAAGATGGGACCCGGAGGAACCACATCTTGCAAATCTTGATGTTCAGGGCAGAGGATCATATCTAGCCTCCGCCCCCCATTTCACTCCTGCTCCCTTCCAACACGCAGAGGGAAGATCTATAGTAACAGACTTTCAAAGCCACGGGCACTTTACAACCCTCCCAAGTCCGAGTGGTTTCTGCCTAGGAAGGAAAAAGCTGAAGGTTTTATCTGTTCTCATTTGCTTAATGTGTCCCTTTATTGCTACACTTGAACTAAGAATCATCCTTACATCTTCCAAAGCTCAGAAACCCTCCACTTCCTATTGACTCGCTACCACCACCTGCCTACCATAATCTTAATTTCCACACCCCCCACCCTTATTCTTTTCCTGCTTGTTTGGGTTGGTTTTGTTTTCTGCCATCTCTGTAGCCACTGCAGAAGTTCCACAGTCTTCAGCAGGTCTGGATCAAATCTTGTGTGTGGCTGGTCTTCCCCAAGAGTCAAACCCCAGTTTTCAGAATTAACTATTTTGGACATTTTTGTGCTCCTACATAATTTTTATTCACTTCTAGGTCTGGCTTATTACTAGAAGAAATGTTTCAAGTAGAAAATCCTAAACGTGCCAAAATTTTTCACTTCTTTTAATATGATACATTTTTCTGTGAAAAGGAGTAACCAATGTTATCGGCAAGTCCCATGAACTCAAAGCCCAATACAAATGGCAACCATTTTTAAAAGTCCTCGCTTCCTGCCTTACACCAATTTATATTGTTACATTCAAAATACTTCTCCTGGCTAAAAAAAAAAAAATTGAAGTCTAATCTAACAAAGCAGGGAGAGTATTAATACTACAATGCTGCCTTTTTCTTGCAAGCTTATGGTTTGGGGTTTTTTTTTCCCCCAAATATCAGGTACACCACCAGACACCATCATGCACAGAAGTGGGAAGACCACAGGCTCACAGGAGGCTGTAGAGCAGACTTCTCTACTACTCACTGCCAGCACCTCAGCACTGCCATAACTCAGGTACTGTGAATTATGACTGAAAAGACATTATTCAAACTAGTGAAATAATCTAGATAAGATCCCCCGTGTAAAGAGATTATTAGGCTAAAAATTGCTCCAGCTGAAAAAACTACTTTCTCTGCACCATGAAGAGCAGTCAGCTATGGGTAGAGGACAAAACACAGGGAATTGCTACACATAACTCAGTTTAAGCACACTATTACTCTGCAGTACTTCTCATAAGGTGCCTGGGCGCATTCTCATTACATATTTACTTGTTATTCTCCCTAATAAAACAAGTAATTTTAGAAATGGCAGTGTAGTAAGCGAGATGGAAGGAAAACTCATTTACAGTATGGTTGTGTTCCTCTCAAGTACAATTGTCATTAATGATCTATTATATTATTAATAAAATCAATTTAGTTACAGTGTTCTGTCAGGATGTTTAGCGTTAATATAAATATTATCAGCATTAAAATTATTTTTATGAGCTAAGAATGTTGCTAACCAAGATCATTCCATCAAACAGTACAGCCCGATTTTAATCTACACTGATAGTATCTACCTCACAACAGGTTTTCAAATACTAATTTTCCAAGTCGATATACCCAACTTAGACAAAACTGGAAAATATAATTTGTCATTTCTGCAATAAAAGTAGATGGGGATACATTTTTCTTATATTGCAAATGTATAGTACTCCATTATGCAGAACATGGAGAGGAAAGGATCGCAAGTAGTTATTGCTCCTCAATGTTTTAATGAGCAGTTGTTTCATGGGGAAAAAATATAGCTGTTGCTATTTCTGTATATGTGTATTATCCTTCTGACTAATACTTGTGTGATGATACCACGAATATACATAAGGCAAATATATTTGGCGTTAACCTGCATTTGCTTTATGGCAGAAGATATCTAACGTACTCACTACCACCGTATGCTTAAGCCCAAACAAAAAATATGAAGGATTTAAAAATTGCAAATGCTTCAACAACATTTGAAACCATATGGCGCAACTGTATTTCTTACCAGCTATTTACTCCATGTGTGTCTACACTGACAAGCAACCTTTGAAAGCACAGAGCAAAGCGTATGTGGTACCACAGAGGAGCTGAACAACACATGATGTTTGCTTCGCGAAGAGGTACGACAGATTATTATTATAGGTCCAATTATTATACGCATTGCAAGGGAACCATGAAAAAGAACACAGACCAAGAAGTTTTCCAGTCAACACATAGATTAGGAAAATAAAAGTGCCCTTAATAATTTAAGGGGACGTCAGAATAACCAAGAACATATTGCTAGTTATTTGTCCTCACTGGTGGAGATTCCTGACTTTAAAAGAAAGGTAACAGCAACGGCAGAAAGAGATTTGGATGAAAGCTTTCCATAACAGCAATAAGTTTTTGAGGAAATAAATACATCTTTATCCAATTCTGCATTAGGAACAAACAAACAAGAAAACCTATGAAAACCAAATAATCTAAAAATCAATGGAAAGTTGATGCAGACAGCCTGGTTGAAAAGTCTGGTTTCTTCATATATAAACGAGGGCAGTTAATATTTCCCAGCAGTTTTACAGACATATGAAGGTCTGAAAACAGAAAAAGGGGAATCGTGGTTCAGCTTTGTTGGTATTTTCAGGGGCACCCAAGAGCAACAACAAGAGTTCTGCTTCTGTTTTCACAATTTGCATCTTTCTACACCATCACTCAATGTCATAAGTGAAATACTTGCACACACTGTAGTTGTTCAAATACTGGGATAGGGATAACATGACACACACAGCAGTTACTCGGATACTAGGATAGGGATAACAACAATCCAAAATGAAGGGTTAAAATCAAACAAAGCACTGAAATTTTAAGTCATTTTTCAAAAACAAAGAACAGATTAAAGAAATACTTAAAGAAAGTCTCCTTTAAATTGGGATAAGTTATCTCAGTCTACTGAAGCGTTTTGGAATCTTTTAGGTCCAGATCCGTACTTGGACACTGCATTCCCATCAAAATCCATTTGGATATCAACGTACCTGGCAGTGCTGGCCACAGAGCTCAGGGACACATCTCACTTTATTGTAAAGTAAGAGAAAAATATTCCTTAAAATTTTGGCCCCAAACTGGAAGAGCTCCATCCCAAACAGCCAGAGCAACCTGAATAGGTACAAGCTTGGAAACTTTTCAACTAGACAAAGAATTACAGACCAATTTCTACAGCATTTACTCCATTGCCTGTATGGCCAGCAGCAAGCAACACCTCTGGTTAATTTATGAGTGAGCAGATAAATGCTTTGACAATAAAACCCACATGAGATCATTAAAAAAAGATTTATTCCCACCAGAAACAATTTTTAGAGACATTAGGGTTTAGATTTGCCCACTGAGTCATTCATTAGCGATTTCATAAGACCAGGTACAGGCCAGCAATGCTTTCTCCAGCTACACGCGTGGAGCAGGGTCTGTTATGCCCGAGATTCCAGATCTGCTTCCCGTCTGTCTTCTGATGAGCACAAATAGCTCTACCCTAAAGCACGCTATTAAGATAACACAAAGGAGATTATCCGTCTATTGGCACTGACTGTTCATCCTTACCACAAGGCCTTGAGGCACAGGCACCAGGGTCACACAGGAAAATCCTCAATATGGATTTTTAGGCAGAGAAGGAAACTAAGAAATAGGAACTACCCAGGAAAAAAACCAAACAACTTTGTGACGGCTCACTTTTCTGTCTAAATCCTTCATTCTTCATTATTTAATCAAATGTTTATCTTGACGTCACCTGATAAAATTGAACTTAACGAGGACCTGAAACAATTTAAATGTCAACTCCTTTGATTTAGCAAAGGGAACAGATGCATGACAAATTGGAAATTCCACATACGCTCTACCTCAGAGCCAGATATAAAGCTATAGAAATGCACAAATACAATTTTATATTTGTGCTTAAGAGCTAATACAAAGATTACGTACCTTGTGCTACATAGGCTTCCCCATTGCCTGCACGAGCCATCCTACAGCGCATGTGCACAGCCTTGGTGGAAACGAGCAGCACAACAAGCGCCTCTTGGTTGAACCAAGCAGGAAAGTCCTAAGGGGTACAAAAGACCACACAACATGAGTCTGCTCATTAGCACATGAGCAAATAGGGTTATCAAAGCCTTTATGCATTGCTCTGGTGCTTTTATGTTATACAAAGGATGCCCAAATCCTTGCTGGGGATCCCACCTGGACACTGTTCAGATTATTTGCTGACCTATGTGCAGCATCCTCTTATACTATCAGCTCTGTAGCAAAGGATTTCTGGTTTCTACAGCTCAGTAAAGTGGAAACATTCCAACTAGGATTCAAAAATAATAATAATGATAAAAAAAAGGAATTCACACACAAGGAAACACAAAGAAGTTATTTTAGGAAATTACTATGAGAAAAATGGTAATCTTCAAATAGTGCTGCTGTAAGGTTGAATTATACACCATGGGCTTTGTTTAGATAAACACTGTTTTGAAAACTGTTGGATTTATTCTGAAGAAAAAGGAAAAGTGTCTGAAATGCTTAGGGGAAAAAAAAAACCCCAAACAAAAACCCAATCAAACAGCTTTTGAGCTACAAGCCACCTACAATGCTGAATTCTGATGTTGACTCTTATCCCATCCAAACTGTCCATGGAGCTAAGCCTCTCTGAAAATGAGTTGGATGCCTCTTAGAAAAACATATGATGCAGTTAAGTGGAGTTAATTATTTTTGTTATGAGTTATCTGGGGCCTTTATCTTCTTCCAGTGATCCAGATGCGATCTTGTCCATAGCTTCCATCAAAGCGGACGGGAGTTGACATTGTAGGCTAAGAACAGTCAAGGTAGGGATATGAGGAAGAGGTACAGTATGAATATCAAGAGAAACAAGACATCATTGTAATTTATTACTGTGGTGAATAAAGATGATTAGCATACTTATTCACAGACTCTTCAGAGGGACTATCAACAGAAGGGTACAGTGACCAAATTATCATTTGGTAGGATGCAAAAAGAGATTTTGAGGATCTAGATTAGGATTTTAAGTGCATCAGCCCAAGCTGCAATGCTGAAAGCCCACACACAGCTGCTGCCCCACACAGCCCAGCTGTGGCCCCAAAGCTTTCTGACCACCCGGAGCTCAACTTCCACCTGCCCAAGGGACCTGCCACAGCCCCACCAGGCTCAACACTCAGTGCAAGCACCTGACCAAAACCAGGGATTTGAAAAAATAAATCTTCAAAAGGACTCAGAATATTTGGCATTTTCAGACAGTGCCCAACAGGAGAAGAAAAGCAAGAGTTTTCATTCTCCTTTAGGTGTTTGCTGGGACAGACCATCTTCAAGTCATAAAATATGCCCAGGCAAAGAGCGGAATGAAACCTGGGTCTTCAATACACTGGGCACATGGTTTAGCCATTAAGGTGTAACAAAAAACACAGCTCTTCCTCCAGCTCTATCACCCTTTTACTTTGCACGAGGGAAGAAAAATTACTGGTGATGCTTCACAAAGTGACCTACACTGATGACAAGCAGTAACATCTACCCTGTACTTTCCCCCCCCCACACGGATCCAAGTCTTCACCACCACCAAAGCACCCAATTAACAGCAGTAAGAGAATCAGCACAAGAAAAAGCACCAGGTAAATTTTGGCCTAACCTTGTACGTGTGTATGCACACACAACCTGAACCTCCTCCTTTTCACAGATGCTACCGAAGAAAGCATGTACAGTTTAAGACTAAAAAAAATGACTGTGCTTTCAAATACTTATCATGTTCTGCAGTGCACAACAAACGTGTAGTATGCTGTGGAAAAGGCTTTTTGATTTTTTATTTTTTTTAAATAAAAATAAATCAATGTCCTGCATCAGAAACCCTGAAGATGCTCATGACCAAAACAGCAGCCAAAGCAAAACAGCAGAACAGTTCATCAGTGGTCACAAAAGGCCAAAAGGGATGGTTTGTCCATTTTGCTAATGAGAAAAATCAAGTAATAAGATGATGCAGTTTGGTAAAGATAAATGAAAGCATGTACTCTGCATGCATATTCAGAAGAAAAGAAATGAGAACAAGGACAAATTGGGTACTGGGGGCTGAACATCCCCCGCCATCCCCTGTTGGAGGGCTTTCACTAAGTGCAGTCCTGCTGGAGCCCTTACGGTAAGCAGGCTGAATACAGACACTGTCTTGGGCACCATGCTAAGTATTGCTTTTAGTCAGCTCCGCTGAGTGGAAAACGTCACCTTTGGTTTCCTTTTAAAAAATGTTTAAGTAGCAAGTTAAAGTTTGCGACCATGCCAAATTCCTTGGAAGAAGAAAACCAGAACTCTCGCCATGGGGATAGGTTGGACAGACAAGGTCAAAAGCTGATGCACTCTTTTCATGGTGATATTTTTTACAATTTTTCCAGTCAAAAGGCAACTTTGGGAGGAGAAAATAAATAACATCATCATCAACAACAACAACGTTACACTTTCCCAGCTATCTCTGCCTCTGAGTGAGGTGCAGAGGACCCAGCTACATGCCGTTCACTGGGCATCTCCAAGAAACCTTTGTTGATGGTGGTGCTTGTGCTCAAAATGCAATCACAGAAGATGACACCAAGATGAAAATTTTTTTCTGAAAAAGCCATAGCAAACTGATTTCTGTGTGAGAAATGAAGCAAATTAGCCCCAAACCAAGAAAAAGCCAAAAAGGCCACACAATTATCACAAGATTTGTGATTTTGCTTGTGCAACAGCAGTTGGTAATGCATGTCCCTGATTCCTGTAGAAAGTCAAAGTATTATCATTCAGGATGTTATGGTAAACCTGTATTCAGATCCTGTTAGAAATTTACAGCAGGTAAAATGATACAATTATTTGAATATACCAGTTTGGCTCCAGCAGCTCACAGCACTACTTGTACAGACTGCATATGGAAGTAAGTATCAGTCTTGAATAAAGAAGGAATAACAAAATTCAGATAAGATAAACAGATAACTCACTTGTGACCAAAATTTGAAGATACCAATAGGAACACTTTTAGTAACTCTTTGACATCAATCATTTTAATGAAAATTCACAGTGTGGACTGCAGCTATGTGAAAAGAAAATGAAGCAGCTTTGCAGCCTTACTTCTATTGATAGTCTTACTGTGTATATTTGTTGTAAGAGTGAATTACAGTTGAAACCTACAGATATACTAAGAGATCCTCTTTCAGATATGTAAAGAATGTTTATTCATAGGAAAAAAGGTGAATTTAGCCAGGAGACACATACTGGCATTTTTTGGAGCTGGACCAAAAGCAAGTGAGAGTTAAAAAAAAAAAAAGTTATCTGTGAAGCATAACTGCCACCTTGTGATTGAACATTGCAATTCAGGTAGTATTTGGGGGCACAAAGCATTTGTATTGCAGTTGCCTCCCCCTTCCAAAGCATGTTCCAACCCTTGGAGAAAAGATTAGAAGGTGAATCAGTGATTCTTTTTCATGGACCCTTCACAAACAGGTGGCATGGGCTGCCAAATCAAACCAAGTAACCCATAAACATTTCCGGCCCTTAGGGCTCTTGTGTTTAATCAAAATGAGGACTACACTTTCTACTTCACTATTCTATTATTCACTGAATAACCATTAATTATCATCACCCCATTAAAAGAAAAAAAAAAAAAAAGATATTTTCAGAATATTCCTTTCCATAAGCAATTTCTGTCATTATCCACAAATATCACATGATTACATGTGGGAAGGAATAGTGCTTCCACTTACAAATAAGAGCATTAAGAAGATGCTGATGTGGTCAAATATAGAATTTAAGAAACATTATATTTCTAGCACACATTATGAAAAATATTACTAAAAGTTTAGGAAAGAGCTAGTTCTGTTTGTTACTGTGCGTTTTATTGGAAATTCCCTTTTCATATGAAGACAGTGAAATCCCGAACAATGCATTAAATCATTGTGAATGAAATCCTGAAGAACTTCTCATGTAAGCAACCTTTGTACTAAAGACTTATGTGAGAATATGCTCAGCACAGCTGGATCTCACACTTTTCATAGACATATAAAGTCTACAGTTCTGCTGCCCAGCTTCAAATATCTGGGTGTGATTAATCAATACAAAAGTAGTCCCAATAAGACAAGAGAAGGGAAGATAAATAGTAAAAAAAGAAATGACAAATAATTAATAAAAATTTTAGGTCCATGCTTTCTTTTGAATGTAACTTCTCTTACCCATACAAGAAAGAGTTGACCATTACGGTTTTTATAATAAGAGTATTGCTTAGTGTATTTCATACTAAATGTATCAAAAGGGTACCATACATAAAGAAGAAGTAGAAAGAACTAGTATTAAAAACTATAAGTTAACTTTACCCAAAGTTAACTTATTATTTGAATACACTTTGGTCATTCAGTTACAACCTAGAACTTCAAGCTGATTGACAAGCACATGAAATGCAGAAGTGTTTGATTTATCTCAGTAAGACATTCTTGGTGAAAACAGCCTCTCTTAAGCACGTTCTGTTTTTCCCTGTGTAGTCATAAAACAACAGATGACGCATCTGTATCATTTGACTTGACTTCGCAAAGATAAAAGAAAAAAAGGTTAGTTAGAATGGAGGAAAAATCCTAACTGTATCCAGCAGCGCTCCCTTGTCTGGTTTGTAACAAAATTGATGTTGGGGTGCTTCTGTTGTTCCTGCTGTCTGTGTGCAGTTCACTGCTTTGACTCAGAGCCTGAAGGTAGCAGGAGCCTCTAATCCGGAGGCATCGGAGAGTCTCTCTAGCAAAGTTTACAGTGGCAGAAGGCTAGTAGCCGCCTAGGCTCGTAGCCTAGAAGGTAGTCCAGGGCGTAAGGAAAAGACTAGAGCATTTTCAGAGCCTTTCAGAAGGATAAAGATGAATTCTACATGCAAGACGAACAGTATTGCAAGATGTAAATAAGGTGTAATAAGTTATGAAAAATACAAAAAAAATATGCAAAGAAAAAAAAAATCAGAAAAGATCATAATGTCCATGACAATGCAAGTCCCCTCATCTTTGCTGGGCAGCACTGGATACCACTGCATTGCAAGAGAGGGGCATGATCATTTCCAGTATTTTCCCTGTACCCACTGCCTTATTTTCACCACTAATCAGCTTTGCATCTTTTACTCCTCAGAGTACAGCTTTGATATCACCCCCATGCTAGCCATGGTGGCCGATACTTTGGGGCAGAAAGCTACTTATGCTTGATTCCTCCTCCAGCACTCTGCTAGCTCCCGGAGTCAAGCACACCCCACGTTCACCAGGGAATACCCCCGTCCTCCACACTGCAAAGCACTGCGGAGCCAGGACCGAGTCCAGGTCCTGTTCAATTCACGAGAAAGACTCCTGTTCATTTCACTGGGAACTGAATCAGACACAGAAGTATTTTAGAAGCCGACTTGCAGAAGTGAATAAATGAGTAACCTAGAAACAAGGAGCATAATGACTTTAGTAGGCCACGCATTTGGTGCGATGTTAGTGGTACATCTGACGGATGCTTCCTGATTGTCAGATTTTAAATAGTACGATATTTAAGGTTATTTCCATCAAATAAGTCATTGCTAATTTGATACACCTGTTCTGTCAAAGCCAAATTAGAAACCTGTACAAGCCCATGAAAACTCAAAGTAATTCAATTATCATTTTAGACTTTATATAAGGTATGCTATCACCATGGTATTCAAATGTATCCTTTCACAATAGACATGTTCAGGTAGTATGTGCTTCAAAAGGCAACCTCTGCACTTTGTCTGTATACAAGTTTTACTTGTCTGCCCATACATATATACATGTACATAATTTTTTTCTGAGAGGAAAAAAAATAGCACATGGAAATATTTGAGAAACTGATTTCATGTGTGGTTATGGATGTCTCATTGGCACATTACTTTTTAAATGACTATCCTGAACCAAGGACTAAGAGGTAAAAAAAAGCAGAATTATAATTCCTTTTGAAGACTTTTACACATTATGAAGAAGCATTAATTGCATGGCCATATACTACACCAAGGCTCCTTCCACTCAACTTAGGGAAGCAGCAACGCCCACCCTTCAGATCTTACATTACCTTTTGGGGTTTGTTTTCTTGTACTCAAAACCATGGCCAAGGTGCAATTTATTGCATATTCTTAACATTATTATCCTAATGAAATGAATATTTATTTTACTCCTGGGAGTTCATCACAATAGCATCCAAGTGTTTTGTAAACACACATTTGTTTTTGCAACGCAGCTGTGTGATGAGCAGATACTTTACAAAAAGCTGAAGCAGAGAGAGATTAAGGTCAAAAGCACCTATAAATTGCAGGTGCCAGGCGGAGCCACAGGACACAGAGCTTTTAGAATACTTGGCACTTCACATAATCCAATATTGTTTCTACCGACTTGACTCATGGCCCTGCCTGGGCCCTGCTTCAGTCTCTGGAAGGGCTGTTTAATGATTGGCACGCAGAGTAAATCTTCCCTTTGTGTGGGCAAGAAAGGGATCTCATAAAAAAAATTATAATATCACTACAGATAGACATGGTCCAGCAGTGGCATTTCCTTATTTTTGACTTGGAAATTTAGTGACAGCTATAAACCAAGGTGTTCTGTGAAGGACTCCTTAATCATTTATTGAACAAAACCAAGCAAAACCAAACAAAACCAAACCTCAGTAAACAAAAAGAAAGAAATCCATAGAAGGGTTATTAACGGGGCTGGAAGTCTGGATCCCTGATACAAAGGTCTGAGCATCAAATAATTGATGGCAGTGATAGCTGCCCACATGGGTCACATCAGCAGTTATTCTGTTGGAAGGAAACGAACAATAAGATACAGAAATCTTCAATTTCTAGGCAGAGCTTTTAAGATCTACTGGGGCAAGATTGGTTTTCTGCTCATTTTTCCCCATTCATGTTTCCTGTACTGTCTGACCCATCTCAACCTTCTCCCTTTCACAGATGCATCATCGAACTCCTTCCCCACCTCTTTAAGCTAGACAGGCTCAGGAGTCTTTTGATCCCTCCATTTCAGCACCCGCTCCAAGCCTCCTTTATCAGAGCTGCCAGGACATGTCCTACCCCTTTCCCTAGCCCTCTCCTACAGACAGGGTCTTTCCTGCCCCCCCCCCCAAGTTCAAACTACAGTTTTTCAAAGGTACATGCATTGGAAAAATAGAAGGGATTTTCAAGCTAGGACAGAAGAAACACAAAGAGTGTTTCTTAATAAAAATCAGAAAAATTAACTCATTTTCTCAAAAGCATGAGGACACAAGAGGGTTTGGTCTGTTTTATTTTTTTGCATCAATGATTGTCAGCAGTTTAACAGGTAAAATGATGCATTTTCTCAGCTGGCATCCTCAGAAACAGCTGAAATTTTCCAAAGAGATTCCGGCAGATACCAACCACAGACACTTTTTGCTCGAGTGATTAAATTTTTGCAGAGTCATCTGCAACTCAAAATATATCCCAATAATTTAGAAACATTAAGACATTTGACAGCATTGCTCCAAACCTACCCAGCTGGCAGAGCTGCCTGGAGCCTCACGTGCCAAGGATGCAGCATCCCACATCCCGCTCCAGAACGGATTAGCCCAGCGCTGCCTTTTTGCATCAAATATGCATGACTGATGGAGGAATGACAAAGATGACAGATGTATGGCACTGAATAACCCTTTGGCTTGTATCAGGATTGATGGCCAAGTAGCAGGCACCGCTTCCCCAGCTGCAGCGGGGTTAGGATGTTGCGGGTATTGGAGATCGCACTTTATTAGCGATAGGGCAAGTCCTGAACGATGGAAATAAGGCACAGTGACATGTTGTATAAAATAACCCTAGATGCTGAACACAATTCTCTTTGTGCTTCTTATTCATGATGATCAGGTGACATCTGACAACTGGATGCATCAGGGTTTTTTTTTGGCTACGGAGCATCGGTTAGCAAAGCTACCTTTTACACGAAGCGGTATAAAACAGCCTTTGAAGTGAGCTTTTTAGAAACATGAAGCTGTGGTTTCAGCTGTGTCATTCGCACAGGTGAAGTCACACTTGTGTGCGAGGCAATTAGCAATTAAAATGCTCCATCAATTGAAGATCGGATACATCCTTCATGCATCTTCGCAAGCAGCATAAAAGGGGGTTGAGATCTTGACAACATGTTCTTAGTTTTCTTCCTTACGCAGAAATGGATTTGAAAGCCAAGTCTGTTACTGCAGGTTACAAGTCCTGTCCCCAATTCTGTCCACAAGCGCTGATAGCTGTGTCATTTCCAGAAATCTGGGCTCTTATCTTGGCACGTCTGTGTCGATCTGGAAGTCCGTCGTTTTCAATTTCATAACGTCTGACAGCCAGAAGTAATACTGCTTTACTTCGAGTGCTGGGTGTTTCAGACTGCTGCGAGTGCTCCTGTATACTTGGCGTACCAACAGAGAGAAGCGTGCAGTAATTTTCGTTTAAAGGAGGCAAAAAAAACCCAGCTGCGGTTCAAATTCCAGCTTGCCACCCTTGTCACAGGCACACCCCCACTGCAGTCGTCTTCTCCCCAAAGACAACAAACAACCCCGCAGAAAATGCAGAGGGATCATGTGTTCAACACCTCCTAGCAGCTTTTGGGCAAATATCAGGGTAGAAGTATATTGAAGACTGCCACATGGCCTCTTATGGCTAGAGAGATGGTGTTTGAGCTCCAGAATTAGTTATATCCAGAGCTATAAGTTTAGGTTCTTCTGTTAGTACCATGCTGTACAAGCTGCCAAGAGTTTAAGCTACTTTTATGAGAATATAAAAAAATCCATAACATAACAAAATTCCAACGCAGTTACGAGGACACTTTCTTCAGGAATTCAGAACTGTAGCAGAGTTTTGTGTTTTGATAGGAGTTTTACATACTCTTTTACCACAACAAAGACATTCTGGGAAAAAAAAGCGTGCAGAAGCTGTGCAAAGAAAGCTATTTTAAGTACTAGAAGTGATATAGTTAATTAGGGTACAGACAGGAACATATTAATCCTTACCTTACTACATTCGTCCACAAGTGTCTTCCTGCATCCCCGTAATAAAACAGAACATGCTTTAATGCAGATATTCAGGAGCTGCTGCTAAGAGTGATACCTATCAGAAACATTTATAGATGGTATTTAGAGCTACACACTTTTGGGTCAAAATACTGAGGCTGAAGACTACATGCAAATTAACCCAAAGATTACAGCGATATAATTGGAAGTGAGATTTCTGAAAAGCAAGAGATAGCAATTTTTACTTGCCAATAAGGCTAGAGCACATGTATCTAAAAAACTCTGCGGTTCTTGGTGCAGATTTTTCACTGCGGTGGCATACCAGCTAGAACTTTTTGGCAGAAGATGTGAAGAATCTTTCCCCATTGTGCAGAAATTTAATAAGCAAGACATACCTGAATTAGCCTCGTGCGACTTTTGTCCGGTCTGTATTTTGTAATTCTGCAGTTGAAGCACTATGTTGTTCAACCGAGCATAGGCTCAATTTTTTGAAGAAAAGTAATAGTAAACTTGATAAATATGGCCAATTTTTATTTTTATACCTTTTAAAGTTTAGGCCACTTCATAACTATATGTTTAAAAGGTGTACAAATGAGCAGCCTACAAGGAATAAGCTTCCAATCTAATATAGATCAATGTGATACAGACAGCCCCAGTGTTACAGCTATTGTAAAGCTGGGCTTAAGAATAGGTCAGTAACTCTCCTTAACCATCAGTATTTATTTGCAAAGCTTGCTGGAGTGCAACACGGATAAAGCTGAAGCTCACATAAAACTTGCAAGTTGAAGAAAGGAAGAATCAGAAAAATAATTGACTATAAATATCCCATATAGATTTTTCTCTTTTTTGAAAATTTTTATGGGGTTTGTGGAGCTTTCACCATATAAAATTGAGAAATATTCCCCTTGCACTTACTTTAGGAAAAAAAATAAATCCAAAAATTGTTCAAGAAGTAAATAGAACCAATACCCAAAAGCCATAACACCAGAAGTGTCGCTTAATAACGTACATGGGTTTTAGATCTTTCCACATAACTTTGCCAGACAGCACAATTCCCAGCCTTGCAACACTGCCGATATCTCAGGTTGCATCTCTTCAACCGAGGCAGCCATTCATATCAAATTGTGTGGGCAGTTGGAGACAAAAATGATTTTGATGTACGGTTTCCCGGTGCAGGTAAGACAGACACGGTTTAAGCAATCACCGCTCCTCAGTACTTGTTAATGACCCAGCATTGCCATCAGCTCCTCGCCTGCCGCAGCGCAAAGTTAGCTGGCTCAATTCAAATACACTTCACTAACCCCAGTTTTAAAGAAATCATAATTCCAAGAAACTCTTATTTTTAATTAGATACCACCCCACTGATTCTAGGGATTCTTTTTAAGCCTAGAAAATCCTCTAGCCTCACCACTGTGAATCAGCCTTCTGCAAAGCCAAGATTCACACATGAGGGTCTGCCCCAAAATCTGATGAGTCAGCATCACAGCTGGTGATCCCAGCTAGGTATGGCGCTAATCGGTTTTAAGTGCCATCATAAGCAACTTTGAAAAAATCTTGCACAGCTGAAGAAACAGCAGCTTTCTGCAATATCCAATAAGAGAACAATAAAAACAAACCACAAGGGACAGCATATAATAAAACCAGTATCTTGTTAAAAATGCTTAATTAGCAGTCAGGTTAGTCTACATTTATTTACTCCAATTAGATCATCAGCTAAGTGTTTGCATAAAGGGGGGGAAATAAAAAAAATAAAATAAGAAAAAAAAGACATTTCTACAAGTCAGAGGGCAAAGGAAAAACTGTTTGCAGGATTTCCAGCCCCGCAAACAGATGCTAATGATCTCTGACCACCAATTACCACTTTTTTTTGAAATCCAATGCAAGAGCCAAGGCCTTGGGAGAGATGATCACTTCTGGTTTTCACTAAAGTTCATTACATATTCCCCTCAATGGGAAACATAATAAAGCTGTGATATTTGGAATTCAATCATTTTAATGCAGCAGTAGCAGTTACAACTTCAGCAGGTCAGTGTGCGGCATAACAAATGTAAATGACACAGCGAGCAGAAGCCAGGGGTCTGATGTTACCACCATCTCCTTGCTATTATCCAAAATGTATCATTTTACCTATAAAGATTAAACTACCCTAAAAACAATGACTCCACAAAACTCATTAAAAGGAGAATGAGACCTCCAGAAACACATACACCTTGGTACCCAAACGCAAGCAAAGCCTGTAACCAATACTAACAGTAAAACAGACCAGGCTTTAAATGCTCACTCAGCATAATTATTAGATTTGATCTTTACTTGAAGATTTGGCATAATGGTAGGGAAACTAAATAACAAAGCCAGAAAGGATGAATTATAGAGCAAGATGGGTAGGTATTTTTTTTCTTAACAAAATTATGACCCTCTGTTTGCATTTTGGTGCACGGATACTGCAGAGTTCCAGGCTTCAGAAGTTCAGGAGGTAAGTATATCTATGTTTTTATGTAACTACAGCATAATCAGTACAAATTCTGCAAGTGCTATTAGTTGGAAAATAGTAACTCTGCTTTCTACACCACTACGGAACAAATTACTTCTATCATCCAAGCAATACATTCAAATTTTATTTACATCTCAACCAAGTTTCGTGACTGAGCTCTCTAAGCCATCATTTTTAATGTTGAAAAATATACAAACCATGACTATAATATAACCAAGAGGTGTTACAAAACAACAACAAAAAAGCTGGATTTAAACAGAAATGAAAAAAAAGAAAAGAAATAAAGCGACTACAGCCAGAAAGGTGAAGCCTTCTGGCCTTGGGAGCGTAGAGGTCTACAAGCTCTTTGTAAGAGGCAACTGCTACATATTATTAGGGTCTGACCACTGTCTCTTCACTGATTTTGTTCCCTTGAACTGATTTGCCTGGATTGAAACTAGTTTAAGTTGTAGCCTCTCCTACAGACTGCAGTTTAGATGTGGACTAGAGTTATTGAGATTATCATCAAAAGTCATTTGCCAAATGATACCACAAAGCAGTGTTCAATACAGCCAGCTACTTTCTGTATAGCAAGTTGAAATATCAGATAGTCTCT
This sequence comes from Pelecanus crispus, assembly GCF_030463565.1. Classification (NCBI taxonomy): domain Eukaryota; kingdom Metazoa; phylum Chordata; class Aves; order Pelecaniformes; family Pelecanidae; genus Pelecanus; species Pelecanus crispus. The sequence goes on along the minus strand of NC_134651.1, from coordinate 3,809,656 downwards.
ACTAGCTTTAATTATGGACACTTTGTTTGAAGTGGCAATCAATAGAAACACAAGTGAACCATCCCCTACATTGAACCTGGTGCTACCAAAACAGCAGCACAAAAAAACCCAAATTTACAGAACCTGCTAAGACAGAACCACTGGTATCTTCTCTTGCTGTACCCTCACCGGAGCTCGTGACGCACAATAACCACAGAGACACCCTGAAACGTGCCAGCCACGCAAGTCCACCAGAATCTTCAATTTTCAGTATTTCAGGCCAAACAACTATAAAGAATTAAAAGGTCTCTGAAGTAACGCACCGTTTTACGCACAGCAGAAGACAGGACTCTAGACCACAGGACACTAGGTGTTATGTATCGTAAATACGCTCCAAGTCACATCAGATACCTTGTTGTCAGGACAAAGCTCTTCAAGAGCTTTATAATAGATCAGTCAAGGTCCCGCAAGCAAGTCTTGCAAAGACCCTCACAGCAATGATTAATCCCAGCCTATTCCAGGACCACTGACTTGAGGCAGCTCTGATAAACACCTGCAAAATTGGTCTCCTGCTCAGTACATGCCTCCAGCCCTGGAGCTCTAGTGCTCTGAAACCATCAGAATAAATTGATGGAGTAATAGGGTTAACACTACCCTGTTCCTGCCCTTAGCAGAAAGGAGGTCTATAAAAAAAACATGTGGAATAAAATAGGTATTTAAAGTGTTTGATGTGCTCATTTGCTGACCTTCAGAGCCTCACCCTAGTGTAAATGCATGAATTCAAATTAATGGCAACGTTAAATAAATAGTAGGGAAGTTCCTCCCAATCTCATCCCCATCTCAAACAGTTCGGAGAATGACAACACTGAGGAAACTGGTTGAGACTTAAATACTGGCCTGAAGGACGTTCAGGGCATCATCGTTGCATTGTCAATCCACAAAAAGCATCTGCAAGAGTGGCCTAGAAATGGGCCAGGCTATCAGGGTGGTCGCACTAAATATAGCGATCACACAAATAAAAGTGAGCACAGCTAGAAATCCGTCAAATTATTTCATTTCATAGAGACTTTTCCATTTATCTTATGGTAAACAAAATTTTTTCATCCTCTAAGGTTGTAGTTTCAACCACCTGTAGAGTGGTTAGAGCATGCCTAACGTCTAAATCTTCCCATATGGAAAAAAAAGCAGTAACACCGGTGCAGCTGATCAAAGTTTTTGTCTAAAACAATCTCTGATATTCTGCGTAAGAAGCCAACAGCAAGTCTGCCAATCTCTCCTGAGCTCCTGCACAGTCCTCTTCACATGAACGGTATTGGCAAGGTTGCTGCTAGCGCTGGCGCAATACTTTCGAACGCATTTTGCTGCTGCTTTTGTTCAGAGGGAGAAGCAACGTGGGTTTTTTGCTGCTTTGCTTGCTTTGATTGTCTTTTTGCGCAGAAAATTAAATTTCATGAAGTTCGTTCTTATAGATTGAACACTTTGTGCTAAACAAATGGTTATAGTCTTTCTGGTGCTTTCAATAAATTAGAACTAGATGTTCAAGCCAATATTGAACTGACATGAATTAGATTTACCAAGCAAAATTTTCCAAAAATATAATCTTATCAAACAAGTACTGTATTTTGCACCTGTCAGAAAATATTTATTGCTTTATTTCATTAGCATGTCCTGTCAACCTTTAATTTTAAATTGCCTAGCAGAACAGAAAAGGCATTTTGCTAAGAGAGAACTAACTCCTCATCGTAAGAAACATCAGGTAATATAGAATAAAGTACCACTGTTTCTTTAGGGTAATTTTTTTTGTTAGCCACTCGGACCACAGTTTTTCCAAATTATTTAAGTAGTTACAATACACAAACCTGCCAGCAGACTCCCTTCATTTGTAACAGAACCTGTCAAGTCTGAATCATTTGCATTAAAATAATAATCTATTTTAAGCTGCATGGGTTTTTCAGTTCCTGCTCTGTTGCAAATACTAAATATTTTCCATCAGAAGGTGTGGGGTTTGCTAGCATTCATGTAAAGGAAAGCTCAAAACAGATCCATGAAAACATATTTGTGTATGCTGCTGCTACAGGAGATTTTCCATTTTAATGGATGAAATAAAATCCTTTTTAAAGCAATTAAGAGTAGCAGTCTTTTCTCAACACAAATGCACAACACTCGTTACGTCTAAGGGAGTTATGTGAGTGCTGAGGGAATACCATACTGCTCAGCGCTTAGCAGCTGTGCTTTTGGGAAGAACACTCAAACTTCAGGCAGCTGCTATCCAAAATCCACTTCTTTAATCGTTTTCAGCATGATCGTGCAAAGATTAGAGGAAAGGGACTATTTCTGGGGAGTGGGTGAGAGCACCTCACCTGATCAGGTGCCTCCCTGTGAACAGGAGCTTTCAGGAGCTCTGCCACATGTGGGTGACTTCTGGCAGCACGGCTGGCATGCTGCCTCCAACAACAGCCACATGGCATTCAACTAGAGCCTGTCAAAGTATCCTTTGAACACCCTGGAGGTCTGAAAACTTTAATTTTAATTTTTTTTTTTTTTTTTTTTTTTTTTTAAGGATTCTTGGTCAAAAGCTCCAACACCTGTGCTCTCCCCTATCAGAAGGGAAATGCATCTCTCCAGCATGGTATCATTGACTTCAATAATTTACATTGGCCAAAGATGCAGCTCCTTCCTGTTTAAGTGTAAAAAGGAAAAAGAAAAATGTTTTTCATCAATAAAAATGTCTTTTAGGTTATCTGTGTATGGTAGACGGCCAATATTTCATTTCCATGAACTGGTGATGGTCAGTCACTAAAAAACAAACCTGTTCTCCATGAACGTTACAGTTGACGAAAATACTATCAAAAGCCATCTTTAACTTGTAAGGTTTTTATTTCATTGACAGCACCGCATCAAGTGAGTTCTATTTTTTGCTGCTAATTTTAATTACTGCCTTTTTGCATTTCTTTAAAGCACAGCCAGATCTGCCTCAGACACAGCATTCTCCAGGTTGTCATTCATTTGCCGATGCTAAAGCTAATTGGCAGCGCTTTCAGAAAAAATTATGCTCCTACAAAGTCCCTTTAGATATATATTCTTAAGAGCACATAACTAGCTCCATATTCGTCAACTATACCAGATGTTTTGGTATAAATAAATTGCATCCCTAAAAGGCAGCTTAGACAGGACAGATCTCTCACGTGCAAAAATGAAATCGCATTATGCTCTATGTTTTCCAGCCTTGAAAACCAAAATCCAGCCAAGCTTTTCAGCAAAGATAGTAATGAGAGGAGAAAAGGATAAAAAGTAAAAAGACTCCCCAAGCTGCAGAAGCGTGTCAAAGTGCCTGCTCTGAGATACACCGACTTCCCTATTATTACCCTTAGAAATCGTTCACGTGGAAACACCAATGCCCCAAATTAGGACCCCTCAGTCCTATCACATTTGACTATTATCTATTCCTTGCCAGCATTTCCTCATCTGTGTTTTTCGGTACTGCATGTTTCGCTGTGCACAGCAGCACGTATTTAAAATGCACATTGTTTTATACCTACTTGGGTTTGGAAAGTTTAATCAAGCAACCAGCAAAGAGGGATGCCCATGTTTTAATCAAAAGAAAGAAAAAAAAAAAGTTCCTTTATATTTCCAAAGCTTTAAGAGGTCCCATTTCCAGGCTTTGCCATGCCAACCCTGGGGCAGGAAGCATATTTTTAATTACTGCTTAGAGATTTTCATATGATCTCCTTCATGCCAGGAGACAGGGAAGAAAGAGCGAGCATTTGCAAGGAGCACTAGCTTCCCCCCCCCAGTCACAGTTCATTTATTAAAGAGTAATACTGGGCTTGCCCCGACAGGTAGACTGCGGATTGAACTTTTTGCTGTCCTCTATTCAGCCAGCTCAACGTTGGAGTTGATTAAAAAAAAAAAAAAAGTGGCCTTTAATCTTTATCTGCTACCCACACATATGGCATCTCTTTTTGCAGTGTCCAGACCGATAAGGACTGATAGTAAAATGAGGGCTGTGCCCGACTTCAGGAGGATATATTGGCTATTGGCGGCATTTGCTCAAAGTCATCATCAAATATCCCTCCCAGTCAGCGCCGTCAAGCAGCGGCCAGCTCAAAGCATCAGGCATTACCTTTTTGTTGAGTGCTGCGATGGCTTTCAAGACCTATGACACGGCTCTAATTTTACCTCAGTAAACAGTGTCGTCCCCGATTTGTCAATTTATTGTCGATACACCCTTCGCAAAGGGTCCAATTATTGAGTGGAGAACAAACAGCCAAAGTAAACGTGTTTTTCTCCAGAGGGAGCGGATGACATACTGCTGGCCCTTTAAAGCGCTCTTCTGAGCTCTTTGGAAGGGAGATTGCTTAATTTAATGTTTGAATAAATGATACAGTCTGAAAGGGCTTCATGCGTTCAGATAATAATTTCTCAGAAATTTAATTCACTAATTTCATTAGGTACCGCATCAGCCGGCGCGGTTTTCAGGGACACATTTAGAGGGCAACTCGTTTGAGTGCAATTTTAAAGAAACAGATTTGACACAGTGTCAATCTATTGCCAAGCTGCATGGCATTTCTCAGGAAAACAATTGAATTTAGGAATGCAGCCTGCTTGTTTTAATCTCCTCTATCTCACTAGGATAAAGTTACTCTTTTACATAAGCAGCAAATATATTCAATATTTGATGATGTGCGACTTCAAATTTGTCCTTCACCAAGGAAAATAATTCAAGCCTTTTAAAAAGGAAGACTAAAAGCTCAACCACTCCCCCCCTTCATTTTTCCAACAGTTTTTAATGAAAGGTCATACTAGTCACCACCATTCTAAATTTGGTTTATCTCCCTGATTTTATAAAAACACTTTACTTCACAAAACATTTTATGGTAGGACACAAATCTAAACAGAGGTATTCCTCAGAGAAAAAAAAACTCTCACCTTCAAGAGATCCACAACGGAAGGATGGTGCGTGCCATGTTCTTTTCTGATGAGCTTATAGGAGAGCAGGAGGGCTTTGAGAACTGTGTAGTTAATGCTTCAGGACACTTGCAGAGTAGAAATTAACTTTTAAAAGCTAGTTGGATGGATTGCAAAAAAAACCCCAAACTTAAATCATTATACAGCTGCTGGGATTGACTGAGAGAAGAGGTTCGTCATTTTTTTATATATACATTTTTTTATATATATTAAAAGAAATTATGTGACCAACCAATCAACAGGAGGGATTCCAGGCCTGTGAAAATGGTATCATCTAAGAAAACTTGATTTCCAAACTTCCTCATGTCCAAATGGCTTAAGAATATCTCCTCTACGTTATAATCATTACACAGCAGTTGAGTACAGCTGATGTCTTTGTGCTATAGTAAAATGCCTCACTTGAATTAGCTGTGTAGCTTCATGGAAGGTGCAAAAATATTAGAATTTTTTTTTTTTTTTTCCCAAGCTTGGTTGTTACATAAGTAATACAGTCTGACTTAACTAAGAGTTATACATCGAGTATGAAATTACTCTCTACCCCATGAAGGCCTTATATTTTGTACTCTATAATATAAAGATCATGGCCTAATTAGACTATGATGTTAAACGTTCAGACTGATGGACACTGTGTGGCTCACCATTTCTATATCAAGGGACACACCCGAGTACAGGTATAGAAACACATGACTCTTGTGGCTCCCAGCGGAGAGACCACACAGTGTCCTTGAAGAGTCTGCCAAGAAGTTCAAACTCGGTTGCCACCAGTTTACTATTTCTAAAAGGGGTTCATAGTTTTAAAGTCAGATCTCCCCATAGCTCCCACCAAATCCCTGGAGAAGTTCTGATTACCTCTGGATAAAAGTTGGAATATTTCTTTGGAGAAAGCGGACTGGTGTAGTTCAGGAGGCTGAAGGTGGCACTGGGGAGACGATGGAGGGTTAGCAAGGAAGGAATTCCCTTTGGGTGCATCTGCTCTGTTGTCTACAATAGCCAACAGCCATTGGGGATCTGTCGTGGCATGCACGGGACTTAAAAGGCGAAAGAAGTAAAGGGCAGTTCCTGCCTACATGTTTCATTGGTGCAGCACACATGGCTGTGTACAATGAGTTTGGAAAGCCAGTAAAATTTAAAAAAAACAAAAAAAAACCAAAAAAACCCCCCCCAACATCATTAAGGAGTCTAGTCACATTTAAATTCTGTTTCTGGCTTGCAGAGTGTCTGGACACAGAGGTCATGGCTTGATGCTGCTCTTTTTGATGATGGAGGAGAATTTTTATATGTAACTCATCCAACTTTTAACCAAACTTCTGGCTCTGCAAGTATATTAATTTATATTTGTAAGCACAAAAATACACTACTAGAATCATTTTCTGTTCTGAGAGGCATTTAAACTGGCCAAAACAAGGAATGTGACATGAAGTGCAGCACACAAGAACCTGCCTTACAAGCTTGGTTTTAGGGTACAAAACCGCCCCAACAGGCTCAGCCCCACGGAGGGGTCACATAGAGCAAGTAGTGGCCGTAGAGGATAGCAAAATGTTCCTGTCCACTCCTTGCTCCTTCCTGTTTTCCGGGGCTTTTATAACAGAAGGTTACACTTCAGCTGAGCATTTAATTTAAGATTGGATTTCATCAGAGAAGAATCTAATGAAGAGTAGTTAATCTCACAATGAGTTATGTTACCCGCCCAAAAAGGTTAAGAAGAGACCACACACCCTCCTCAGGCTTTCATTTTCTTCCCTACTGCTCATGACTCTGCTTATTGTTAATATTAAGCTGCCATCATATTTAGAAACTGTGACTCAACCTTCCCTCCGCCAACCGGGAATGAAACACTGTCCCCGAGGCTGCTCACAAGCCCCATGTTTCATCCGCTTAAGCCCAAGTTACAAAATCCTCACAGCAGATACACGGATGTGCAGACAACAAGAACCTTGACCTTTTATTCCACCACCCTAATCTAGCGCCAAGAGTGCAGGCTGCACCAAAGTCTTCACTGAATATAGGACGTGACATCCACCACTGAATTCCTCCCTCAGAGAAGCAGAGGGGAGAGTCCCTTATCCTGTAACACGTCCTTGGAAGAGGCATGTACGACCTCTCCTAGGTGTAAGCAGTGAAGAAGAGCCAACTACAGGTTGTAGCATAGAGCTTTCCTGAGGGTGATGGGCGAGAACAAGCAGGTTTGGGATTTGGGATAGGACAACAGGGCCAAAGCGTAAGCATCTGTTCCAGCTCACCCTTTGCTATTTGAAATGGATGAGAGAAGATATTAATACTGAGCCCTGTGAGATAGGGTGCATCTCAAATCCCCACGACGAACACGCATCACATTGTTTCCACCACTGTAATTATCTGATAAGGCTATTAACCACATCCCCGAGATGCCATAAAGCATTAATACTTCCCACCAAAGCAATCTGAACCTTAGCCAGATATTAGTCAGCAGCTGTATGTTACTTTGGGCAAAAAAAAAAAAAAAAAAAAATTTCTATCAGGAGAGTCATTTCCTTGTATTTCTGAGAAACTTAAGGTTTACAATGGGAGACTGAGTCAGCTGTGCACAGCTCTGCTGAGAAACGCAGCGCTTCTTTCTTAGCGCACATTAGTGGAGAAAAGTGATCGCTTAATCTGCGTGCAAGGGTGGGGGTCTCAGGCCACATTTGCCTCCACCTCACACCGAAACCTCATTAAGTGAAACAACCAAGCTACTATGGGTTTACCCCAAAATAAAAAGCTAGCAATATTCAAGAAGCCCAAATGTAGATATAGGATCCCTATACATCAACTACCTTGTCATTCAAATAAATAATGGGAAGTTATTAATGGGACAAGAGTAAAAATTGCAACTGAGGCTACTTCAGAACTGAGCAAAGCTATCCCAGAAAATAAGCCAACACCACGTCAATAAAATTCATATCTGAATAAGTTTCCAGACCTCAGCAAGATACTCCTAATCGAAGATTGATTGAGCTCACGTGTTGATGACGGGCAGCCGCGGCAGCGATTTCCCCACCTGACTTGTCTACCGAGCAGCACGGCTCAAAGCAGACATTCGCTGCGGCTGCTGGCGTGGGTACAGAGGAACATACTCGGTGCAATCAGCGTGGAGCACCTCATTGTTTAAAACATGGATCTGGAATGGTTCCCAGATTATACATCTGCCCCTGTAATTCACGTCTCGTATAATGAGGCTGACATGGGAGGTATTGGGAAGGAGCACATTTAGTCACAGTGGGCACGTTGCTGTCTGCTGGTGAAACATCCGTGGGTGAACCCTTCCCAAAACCAGTTATCAGAACAACTAGCAGACCAAAGGGAAACACCTATAGGTCAGGTTTGGTTTATCTTCAATTTTGAATATGCTAATATTAACATAGCTGCAAATATACATTTCCCTCCTCGCCTTCAGCAGGTAGCAAATAAAAAGGGTGACATTGAGATAAAAGAAGAATGAAGAGGAGAATTGAAGTTGCTCTTCTTGGTGAATAAGGCTCAATTTCTTTCCTCACATTTATATTTACCCTCTACTTTGTTATCACAACAACACACTAATGTATAATTATGGTACCATTAAAAGTTTTCACCAGCATCACTCTGTAGACTCCAAAAAAACCAACCCCAAAACCAACCAACACCCCCCAAAAAACAAGCCACAAAACACCAGAACGCACACAAAACAGAGCTGTAAGGGACTTGGTAAGAGGTCAGCCAGTCAACCTCCAGTCTCAAGGCAGGAGTAGCCATACCTGTGCCCGCTGATACAGCTTCTTTATGACCCGTAACAACTGAAAAGAAGCCTTGTCCTCACTATTGCCAAAAACCCTATTGCAACAACAAATCTGGCTTTTAACTTACTTATTTTTCTTTTTTGGTACCAGTAATTATCAGCCTAATAGTCTTCAGTTATTTTAAAGTGGTTCCTGTACCAGAATACTAGTCTGCCCTACCACTTCCAGGGCCAGCGAGGCATTATAATTGCAGCATGCTGCAAAACAGAACTGCAAAGCAATACTAAAACATTTTGAGCTGTAATGTTTATACTTGTATTTTCTAATTTCACATATGGAGATATCACCTAATTGTCAATAGACTAAAAGCAATTCTCATCGAGGGCCTAACCCATAGCTCTTCAGAGTCAATGAGACCATTCTATTGCCTTCAAATGGCTTTGGATCACCCCCAAAAGAAAAAAAAAAACAAAATAAATTACAAATTGTCTCATTAACTTCTCCAAATGTCTTTTGAACCACTTCCAGAAAAATAAATGAAGGAAAAAAAAACCAACACTATTTAAGCACTCCAAGAACACAAGTCAAGTAAAAAAAAAAAAAAAAATAGATACTGCCCAGACTGCTTTCAAAGCAATACGAGATAAAATATAATCACATATTGCAAATGACTCCTAAAGTCAGGGAGAAGAAAATCTGCCATAAGGCTGCCCTTCGATCCTTATATGTCTCATCATTCAGCCTCTCCTTGCTATTCAGTCGTGTCATGTGCAAAGCATTCACACAATCATTGTCAGAAATAACCACACTTTTCCCCCATCTGCACTCGCTCTGAGCTAAGTAGGGAAAAAACAAAACTAACAAAAATCCACGCTACTGACAAAGCAGTTACATCAACAGATGTGAATTCTGATGTAAACAGCCATATTTCCTTCCCTAGAAGTCTTTGTTGTACTAGGAACATGCGGACTTGCATAAAGTTTTCTTTTACTCAAGTACATAAAAAAATACTTGCAAGGCAAATACATGAAAAAAGTCCGTAACATGTTCCCAATTCCAGGTGTTTTCAGATGAAAGGAACCTGAATATCTTTAAGAATCCTACCTTGAGCTTTAGAAATCATCATCTGGGGTGCAGCAAAGGCTCTGTGCAGCTGTTGTACTCCAGCTGTGATTTTCACTTCATCATATGCCTATAATTGGTTAATTTGGACCTGCCTGCTAAGGCAATAAAATTAATGCCACTGTCCTGAATGTTTCCACTCATTGCTGAAATAAAAACCTCTGCTGGGTGGTGATTGTGAAGCATGATCACCCTTGTAATTTTAATATCTGCTTTCCTTCATTTACAACTCTCCCACTAAGTAAAACCAAGGAAGAGATAGAAAGTTCATTAGCATTACAAAATTAACATTATTAAAATGATCCTCAATATCATCCTTCTGGATTCTGCATCAAATAAAGCTTTGTTCTACAGCATTCTCCCTGTTTGAGAAACAGATTGCTGCCAACCTCATGTCACGGCTCACCAGAAGTGAAGTTCAGAGAGAGTATCAGTCTTCATTTTCAACTTAAATAGTTCTGATAGAAAATTGAGCTACACGATTCTGGGGGTGGAGAGGCCACACAAATGCAACCAAAGCCCACATATTCTTAGTTTTCTATATTATGAAGAGTCTGTGATCCTGAACTTCTTGCAGAACAAAGTATGGAATAGGAAATGCAGCTATTTACAAGCTACACAGCAATTGCTTATAACTGGCACTCTGTCAACACAAAACAAGATACCATGATAAGAAATAAAATTCAGTTTAATCATGCATCCTAAGGTGATATCCCTGGGTTTTCTGCTGTGTCAAGTTGGATAATTTTATTCCACCTAGATAAGATTTGCAATATATTTTGAGTTTCCCAATAGATTCTTCCTTTCTCTCCATATTACCACGTTGTAGCCCAAAAATAGCCATTAACCACTGCACACAGAGCGCCAAATTCAAGCAGCAAGATTCACACCAAGCTGATCAGAGTTCTGAAGTGTTTTGAGAGAAAAGCACAAGTTATTTTGTACTTTTATTTCTTCAAAGATTTATTCCACTATCCATCATCCTGAAAAAATACACATCTATGTTTCACTCTACCAGCTCTTTTGTAGTAATCAAATAAAAAAAAAATTAATGAATCCTTACATGATGATTTAATCAAGTAGTAAAAGCCCCAACCCTAGAAATATTCAGGAGGTAGATCTGGTGCAGGTGAGCTGGTCTCGTGAAGGCTGGAGGCCACTGGAGACTTGACCGAATGCGTTTCTGAAGGGCAGATGAAGCTCCCACTCAGAGCCTCCTCACCAATTCAGATTTCTGCTCAAAGAACACACTGCAGAGTCAGGCCTATCATTAAAAAGAGTTTTTAAACACAGAAGGCAACCAAAAGACACAACACAATGTCTAAAAGACTTTTCTCCTCCCCCAGAAACAATATTAAAACCGTCTTGTCTATTTAAGCAGCAAGAGAAAGTGATAAGATTTTACCCACCAAAAAAGAAAAAAGTACACTATTGAACCTGTCATTTTTCTTGAAGTTAAGGAGAGTTTATAGTGGAATGAAACATATAGGACAGACACCAGATACAACATTTCCCACTGAAAACTGCGGCTACATTCCCTAGGTTATTTCAGGATTATCTTTAAAATATTTATTAAAAGAAGATGGGAGGACTAGCTGAAGGCTGCTCTGCTGTGTAGTTAAGTTACATCTGGCAGCAGGAGACATTTTGAGAGGGATGGGCGAGGAAATCCGGGTCAAGGAGAGATGCTATAGCATCTTCCTTCTCCTTACCTGCTTCCAAAATAAAGCTTACATCCCCTTCCACAGATCTGCAAATCCCTCAATGCTATCACATTGAATTTGGCCCAATATTCAGTGGTGTCCAAGTTACACCCCTCCACAGTGACCCCACAACTAACACACCTAAGTCTTCTTCCTTCAGTTCAAGGAGGGGGCAGAAAAAAACAACCAAAAAATAAAAAAAAAAAACCAGAGAGATTTGACCTTAAAATACCGGAAATAATTGTATATGTTTGATTTGATAAAAAAAACTTGTGAAAATATTTATCGGAAATATCCAGCAGGCACACACTGACACTTGTGCTCCTCAGAGCCGTCTGTGCCGTGGAGCGATCCAGCACCTTAGCGCTGGATGAAAACCCAGATGCAACATGTAAATCACAATAGGAGACAGGTTAAGAAACCTGGAGCAAATGCATTTTACATTTGTCCAGTTGGAATTGCTGTTGATCCATTTAGCATACAGCTCAATTGCTTTGTAAGCTAATAACAAGTACAACTTAAGAAGAAAAACACACTTTCAAAAGGTATAGTGCAGAAGGCTCCAGAGAAGGATTTTAGCATGTAATTACTCCTTTTTTTTTTTTCCTCTTGTTCCTTGCACGGAGTTTGGCCACAGTCCGGAGTCTATAAATTAAACATTCATAACCACAATAGCTGCACAATAATAATAATTATTTATTTTTTCCAGCATGTTTCATCTTGAAAGGCCCCCTGAAGTGCAGCCAGCTGTCCTAGAGAAATGCACGCAGCGAACAGCGTGCTGCAGAATAAAGCGCCCGCAAGACAAAACGCTAGCAAGACCTGGTGCCTCGGCAGCTTCTGTGTCCATTTTGGGCATCTTGTACCTGGTGTCTTTATACAGCCCTGAAAGATGGGCTGGTAGACTCTGAAGGAGTACTGGACATGCTGCTGGGAAAGTGTGACGGGCTAAATTAACCCTGAGCAGGCAAAATCCTAGTGCATCTTGCAGCCCCTTTGTTCATAATGATGTTTTCCTGATGATCTCTAAAGCCCGTGAAACCCTCAAGTATCTCCCAATTAATTTGCTCTTCTCCTCCAAGGAGGAATATAGGAACTTCAGGGCAACATCAGAAAATTCATGAAGTTGTTTTGGTCTAGTAGCAATGGCAAAAGTCTTAGGGAATGAGTTTGTCAGATATTGGCAAGGTCTCTAGTTTCTGCACCGTGAGCTTCCCCGAGACATCTAGATCATTGGCTGGAAAACAGAACTAACAGCATCTTTGTGCTTAACAGATAGGTTACAAAACCAAAATACATGACAGAACCTCCAATCATTCAGGCACTGCTGCAACGGAGGAGCACAGACCCATTCGATGCTGTGCAGCTACTCCAGTCACATATTCACCATCCTTTGGCACATTTGTTTTTTCTTTATCGAGTGACTGGGGTTACAAGAGAGATGGGATAAGTTGCAGAAGGGATAAACTCCTGGCAGTGTCTCCCTTTGAGCCACTGGAGAGACTGAGCCCAAGGCAGAAGGTAAATGAAGGTTTAGAGATACCCATGACTTCTGTGAAACAGTCACAAACAAAACTTTAAAAAACACACTCTCAAAATCTAGCTGTTGTTTAGGCACTTGGAAGTTTCAGCTTCCAACTTCTCCAGAAATCTTTCACTCCCCTTCTATCATTTTTATGTCCTGATTTCCCCAAAACAAAACAGCATTAACATTTATTCAGCCAGACACCTACTACAAACTCATTTAAATAGCTTCTAGTTTGAGATCCAGCACTTTTAGGCCAACAATGTTACCAGAACATCTCCACAACTTGAAAATAGCTTCCAGGCATGTATTTTAAGTCCATTTGTCTTTGATTAAAGATGCATCCATCAGCCACATATTAAGGCTATGTTGTGCACCTCAGCAGCCTTTCCAAATGAAGTATTTTGCATATGCTACAGAGAAATCTCTTCTGCCATGTAAAAGAAGAAAAACCCAGAAATTCATTAAAAAAACCCTACCAAACAAAAAAGCAAAACTATGCAACCTGTAGTGAACCATACTCCAGGGAACTTCTAACTGCTTCTCAGGAGTACTGGGTAAAATATCTGTATGGATCACATCATGATGAATTACTGGTACTTTTTATATGTATGTCACCTAATTCTAACATTTATCCACTTTATGTTACAGCTTCGGCTTTAATTTGATCCTCCTCCACATTTTCTCCACATCCCAAACACTTTTGGGACTCTTTGAAAATAACACATGTATTCAAGCTCAATTCACATGAAAATACTACAGATAAATCCAGGCCAACAGTAAATAATGAGCGGCTTCTCCCCTTGGATGCTAGAACTGGATTTATACAGCTGAAAAGAGTCCCAGGATGTCTGTCCAATATCTACTTTTTCCACCCACCAGTCCCTATGGCAGTATTCCCTTCTAATGGGCTTTATTTTTTACACTAATTTTGCACTAAAATTGCTTAGTTTAATGGCAGGATAATTTGTGCTTAATCAGCATCCCAAAGAACAGCATGTTAAATTTAAAAAAAAAAAAAAAAATTTTGCCAAAGACTGAAGAACAGATGACAGATGTTCTTGATAACTTATCAAAGATGACTACTGTTTTGAGTAACTAATAACTTCTAAACCAGAAGATGACATCAAACTCATTTTCAGTACGGGCAGCATTGTCATTCCAGCAGAATGAGACGCAGCAACGGGTTCTGCTGCAAGGTCCAAACCTGCCTTAGTGGGCCTGATCCTGTGCCGCTTGGGGAAGAGTGGCTGGGAAGCTGCCTGGTGGGAAAGGACCTGGGGGTGTTGGTAGACAGCCGGCTGAACATGAGCCAGCAGTGTGCCCAGGTGGCCAAGAAGGCCAACAGCATGCTGGCTTGTGTCAGGGATAGTGTGGCCAGCAGGAGCAGGGAGGTGATTGTGCCCCTGTACTCGGCACTGGGGAGGCCGCACCTGGAATGCTGTGTCCAACTGGGATTGTTTAGCCTAGAGAAGAGGAGGCTGAGGGGAGACCTTATCGCTCTCTACAACTGCCTGAAAGGAGGCTGTAGTGAGGTGGGTGTTGGCCTCTTCTCCCAAGTAGTTAGCGATAAGGTGAGAGGAAATGGGCTTAAGCTGTGCCAGGGGAGGTTTAGGTTGGATATTAGGAAAAATTTCTTTACGGAAAGAGTGGCCAAGCATTGGAACAGGCTGCCCAGAGAGGTGGTGGAGTCACCATCCCTGGAAGCGTTCAAAAAACGGGCTGATGTGGCACTTTGGGACATGGTTTAGTCTAGTCTACCCTTGACTGGTTTAGTGTGGACATGGTAATGTTAGGTTAATGGTTGGACTGGATGATCTTAAAGGTCTTTTCCAACCTAAACAATTCTATGATTCTATGAGGAGGTTTTGCTTTGAAGTTTAGTTCCTTCATACAGGTGGGGGCAAGAACACCCAAAATACACATCTGTCTCACCCATGATTATTTCCCTGCCACAGAGGAGTATCAGGTCCAGAAAGTTAATCCCCAGTGAACTCGTTGGGCTTTGCTATGTCTGCTCCTGCTCACGCACACCAGCCCATGGGTGCGGGCATGGCAGCTGTGCCCAGAAAATCCTGCATTTAGAAAGCAGAGCACAGGATTTTATACGGGATAAACACAGTCAGTCCGGCGAAGTCCCAGGTCCTCCCTGCGCCACTCACGGCACGAGTGCATCTGACCACAAGAGCCAGGTATCCATCAGGCTGGTGCCCACCTCTCTACGAACACGGTATTTTTTCCGTTTATCCTCTACAGTGGGGCACTTTCTATTGTCAAAATGAATTAAAGAGGTGGCATCTGATTTGCTGCCAAACAGCTAAAAGCTGTTTGCTAAAGGCTGGCCAGATGTATGCGAGGCCACAGCTCAGCAGAGACGGACACCAGGCATGATCTCCTGTGAGTTTGCACAGTACTTTCATTTTTCGATCCAAATTGAAAAATTTTATTGTACATTTAACTATAATGCTTCCTTTCCTCAAAGTGACAGGGAGTGCCCTTGCTGAAAAAAATCAGAGCTAAAAAAGAAGAAAAAAAAAAAAAAAAAAGAATCAGCAAACTGAAAGGAGGTGCCCTTGGAGCCCAGCCCCGAGCAGAGCGGAGGCTGCAGTTGGAAATGCCGAGCTGAGCTGCTGGAAGCATGGATGAGGGAAAGAAACGTGATAAGCAGGGGGTCAGCGGAGCCAGATTTATCCACACCGGAATAGAGAAAAACTTCTCCGTCCGCAACAGCCGGCAGTCAGTCACAGGCTGATAGGAAAGATTGGGCGGGGAACAGTGAATAAGAATGGATATTTTTATATTCCTAATGTTTAATTTTATGTTTGTGTCATAAATGTTAATAAAGGGAATATTTATTATAGATACATTGGCCATTTTTTCTGGGCTTTCTGCAAAGTGGGGCTCTTTACATTCACTCCACTCATCAGGGTGAAATGGGATTTTTAAAGGTGCCTATATGACACAGATGGAATGAGCAACTGGGGGAGAGGGGTAGTTTATTTGGGTTTTGTCTTTTTTAATTCAGACTTTAATGCAGCCTATCACTTGACTTTGAAGGGAATCAGCCCACTAATATAAGACCTAGCAAAGCGTACTTCAGGTATATCACATCCTAAAAAATGCAGAGGATGAATACAGGGATATATACACACTAGTGTTATCTACAGATATATGGGTTTTAATAAGGCTAACTTTTCTAACTTTAACTGTTAGTTACAATAATAGCACCTTAAAAGCTACATATTATAACACAAGGAAGAATCACAGAACCGTTGAGGTTGGAAAAGACCTTGAAGATCATCCAGTCCAACCATTGACCTGACACTGCCAAGTCCATATCCTTTCCCTATCAGGGTACCTCTCCACACAGAAAGCCTTTTGGAAAAAGGTTGCTCCCAGGGAAGTTTGCTCACAACTTACTTTTTGAAGTCTTTGCTAGAGTTTTTATAGCTTCTTTGGGAAATTTAGAACAGCTCTGGAGATCAAATGTCAAATTCTTCCACTGCATTTTTGAAATTTTACTATTTAATTTTAATTTCTTACTACCCATCCGTATTGCTTGGAAAAGACCCTCAAGATACAAGATCACCTGCAATAACACATGGAATTAAATATTACTATTACCAAAAGACATGAGAATCGTTGTGAGACGCCATACATCCTAAGACACGCATGATTTATACAAAGCCTCCATGCAGCCATGGAATTCAGGTTTCCAACATAAATTATTCTGCAATTCCATAACTTCTTTCCAGCAGTAATGGAAACTAATTGCTGCATTTTACTTCAGTGTTACTACATAACATCTACAGAACATGCAACAGAACACATTGCCCTATGCGCCATTATACACCTTTGGAAACTATAAGAAGTGAAAAAAAAAAAAAAAAAAAGTAATTTTTCCCCAATTCCTCCTTATATCTGCCTCAATCAAAAATCCCGTAATCACACCACACCAGAAAAATCAACACTAGACACTCGGACGCAGATGCACCTTGCTCAGATCTCCCACTTGCTTGGCTGCCTTGCCCCAAAAATCACACCGTTCAATGCTGAGATTGCCTTACTTTTAAAAGGTTTTTCCAATATCTAGATTCCTATCCAGATTACAGTTTGGTTTAACTGATAGCAGCATCTGTCTCTCCCAGCAGCAAGCCCAAGGGAAGCGGTAACTGCAAGTCACGTGCTTCACATACCCAAATTTCTCTTCGTTTCCTACCCTAATGGATCAAAAGCTTTAGACATGAAAAGCTTGTTAGCAATGCCCCGCTCACCAGCCAATTTTCAGAGAGTTCAGCATATGTCTAATCAAAAGATCATCCTTATAAATCAGACTTTCCTTTTTAATTGTAACATCTCACCAGGCCTTTGTAATAAATATTTTAAATTCATTAAACAAGTTTCATAAAAATATCACCTTGGGCCTTTTAAACACTTCAGAATTTAAAAGGTGAGCCTGGCTTGGAGCTAGAGCCTACTTGTGTTTTATGCTGGCATTTCTCCGTGTTGACATTCAAGGCTTCGCTGGGTGTAACGCTGCTTCATCGCTCCTGGCTGCCTGCCGCGAGGAGCTGATGCTGAACGGCAGCGATTACCATCTTTCTTCAAAGCAAAGATACAGAGACAATGGATTGTCCCTGGTTTCAAACCATCCCTAGGTAACTCGGACGACTGTTAACTGGTACCCAAACTAGGTATCTCGTGAAGGTTTTCAGATACCATCAACGTTGGAACAGGGCATCTCGACTGCGTCGGTGTTGCTGTAGATCGCGTGTTTGCAAGGCTGTACGTTGTTGTATGGGATCAGGGACAATAACGGCACAAGATAGCTCCTTCAAAGCCTTAGGACACACAAAACGTTCTCAAAAAGAAGGTCACCACTTGTAGATAAGTCTGACGATTTAATAACTCCTGGTCTAAAACTTGAGCATCACCAAGACCCTGTGTGTAAGGGAACAGAGCTCAGAAAGCAGAACGGCATAAAATGATCACCTCTAGCGCAAGGAGTTCCTGTAGACACCTTGGCCTGGAGCTATGACAGCTCTAACTGGAAAGACACACCTCAAATTTGGTGAGGAAGGGGGGAAACAGGACTCATCCCAGATTTTCTTCCTGCCTTCAGACAAAAACATTTGTTTTTAAGTGTTGTGGCTTTCTTTTCTAATAAAGTAGCTTAAAATGCAAGATCTCAAAATAAAGTCATCAAATTTACTTTATATCTCCCTATCATTTGTGAAGGGTGTGGACATTGGCAGATAGATATATATTAATATATCTTATCCATAAACTCTTGAACATTTTAAATCTTTACAATTTTTTTTTCAAGTGCTTTTAAATTATAATCCATTACACTAGCTATTCAGGCTCTTATACTTCTGGATTTTTGGAGTCTTGCTTATTCTGGAATATTATCATAAAATAAGCACATTTAAAGATAAACTTGATAACTGGTGTAAAATATTATCCTCAAAGTAACATAGTAAAAATGCTTATGTAAAAAACAACCTGGAGTGTTTCCCATAATCTTGTGATCAATCCCAGGTATATATATCCAGTTTAGAGCACACACGCGAGCTTCAAGACACACAGGCCAAATTTTGTGCTTCAGAATTACCAGAAATACCACATAGATTTTAATAATTTGAGAACAAAATGACCTGTTCAGGTGGGGCTTGGCAATTTTATTTCCTTAGGAAATAAGGAAAACGAAGGATCCATCTCTGCATTTTTTATAAACATCCAGAGCAACTGCTTTACTGTGCATGAGGTATCACTGAAAAAGCAATTGTTTTTCTATTTCACTGCCTTTTTAAGATAATAGCAGTATTCTCTCCACCTACAAGAAACAGCAGTTTGGGATTGGGGGGGCTCTCCTTTCCTCCCCACCATTCCATTTCCCACTCCAATTTTGGGAACCCATTTTCCTAAGATCTTATGAAGAAAGACTGAGCAAGCAAGCAGATGCAACAAGCTGTTCAATGTTCCTATTCGATTTCCATAAATACAGATCATGTATAAGCCAAAATGAAATCAATAAAAGAAAAACCCTCTACAGTAGGTTATCATTTTACCATTGAATTTATTTAGTTAAAATCAGAATGGGGTGGGGGGGAGAGGGAGGGAAATGTTTTATTATCCTAATAAGTATGGACATTCTGGATTCCTTGTCTCATTCATAAAAATTAAGTTTCCCAGACCATAACTGTTAGAAGCGACACCATATGCTCCCATGAGTTGGGATGTGAATAACTTTTCCCAAGAGTGGCGTAAGGAAGAGAACATGGACAGAAGATAACTGGTTACAGCTATCAACCTCACCACAGCCAGCATGGTTTAATATTTTTCCACATCAACATCCTTTTCAGCTTCAGCAGCACAGTAATCATGGCTTAGACCCTGAAACACTTCCAAAAAAAAAAAAAAACCAAAAAAAAACCACTTTATGAAAGCATACTGGCCTGTCCCTGAGGACTCTTTACTTGCAGCGTGCATATAATGCATCTCAACAGAAATATCCTCAACTAGAGGATTTAAGTCAAGGTCAGATATATTTCTTTAATACAAGGATACTGTGAGAAAATGACGAGCCATATAAGAAGATTTATTTAAGTATTCAGTACAAATGGTTTGCCTAACCTTTGCTGTTCTAACAGCTACTCCCTCAACATTATTTTTAAAAGCAATGTTTTAATTAAAACAACAAGTGTTTTACGCAGAGGGATTAGTATCCCTTATCTGCACTGTTTAGCTTTGTTTAGCTACTAGTTGAGCTTCATGCATCTCATTTATACATGTTTTAAATATTTGGAGACTCCTACGCCTACAAGCCCGGCAGTAAAATCCATCACAAAATTTGACATGAAAAGCAAGACATCCGAGGTACATGAAAGGAAGGCCATGGGTGAAAAAAATTTAATAAGTACATTTTATTTAAGCAAACGTTGGAGAAGCACTGGAGTAATTTTGCTGTTCCATCACTTTTTATATCCAGCAGCTTCATTTGTGCTGACAATCTTTTGCTAGTATTTTCAGATAGAAAAAATAACAGTCTTAGAAGAGAATGGATAGGTTCAGACAGATTTCTTCACATCCTTTTATCTTATCAGTAGCAGCGATGTTCATCCTACACCTACTGCATCGTAAACCGTACAGCGTAGCAGAGGGTGAAGCCTTCGCTCAACACTGGTGGCAGGGATGCACAGAAGCATCTGCTCTGTGCTCTTCACCAGACTCGGAGAAGGATTCTTCCTCTGGAAAGGCCTCAGCATGTAATTGACATATTTTATTTATTGCAAACGCTTCTGGCAGTCAGATAGTTTGCTTGTTTTTTTTAATTTGCTTTTTATTTATTGCTTGGTGTACCTGTGGCCTGGGGACTCAATAAGCAAGTTCCCCTGTAGTATTTAAATGGGATTTAGTAACAACATTTTTTCAATACAAGAAATTTACGTTGCCGCTTCTTGGGAGAAAGCCTTTGCACTAACCACCTTGTTAAATAAATTGAGAATATATTCCCTTTCCTGAGCCTCATAGATGCAACTGTAATTTTCCTTGCAAACTCGTCACTTCACGCACGCTATAAATTCCCAGCTGTCAGCCAACATGGTTGCACTTCCTGACAAAGACACAGGGTGGGGGAAGCAGCTAGAAGTGCTTAATAATTATAACAAGAAGATATGTCCTTAATATTCCCAACAGGCAATGATGTTGCCCAAGCAGCTGTTGTCAGAAAACTGACTCATGCTCCGAGAGCTCCCTCAGTCCAGCTGCAGCCGCTGACATGTCGTATATATTATTATGGCTTAACCAATGAATTGTCTTTAGAAATACAGAAATCAAATAGCATGCTTGAGTCACTTCGGTCAAGATGGGGATTTGCAGAGTACTCCATACCAAGATAGGTCTCCTCCTTCCATGGACACATGGTATGTGGGTTTGGTTTTTGAGGGTTTTTTTGGTTTGTTTTGTGTTGGTTTATTTTTTAGCAGAAAGGGAAAAAATTAAAAAAAATAAAATTCAAGCAAGACCAAAAATCCAATGCCAGCTTATTTAATATTCAACCAGCCTAGACCAGCTGTACGTACCTTATTTATTTTGGCAGGTTTACTACTGTCTGAAGAGATATTTATTTTTGCATTAAATATACATTCAAAAAAATAAAAGGTCTGGCAGGTGAGTTCTGATAAATTCTCCGTGAAACTATTTGTCTTAAGTAGTCGGCACATAACCACACACCGTGGATATTTCTCACCCATTCTCCCCCGGGGGATGTGAACTTTTTGACACCTCACCTCCAGTACGCAAGGAACAGAGGCGGCTGCTCTCTTTAGAGCGTGTCATTTCCCAGGGCCTGTGCAACAAATGTGCTGTTAGATTAAAGAGGGGGAAAAAAAAAAAAAGAGAAAAAAGAAATCTGTATTTTAAAGGATTCTTTTCTTTCAACAAGGTATGTAAAAATAGTTACAATGTACGTTAACTGAACTATAAAAGAACCTACCGTTTCATTTGCTTTTATAACCTTCTTCCACACATAATATCATATTATGCACTTTATAATGAAACCTGATTACACTGAAACTCCTAAGAGAGCTGGGTGGTGTTTTTTAAACAGGGCTCCCTCCCAACACGCACACACTTTTCCAAACAGCCTTGTCTTCCCTGGTTTCCCAAATCTAGCAGATGTTCAACAGTCTCATTATGAAAACCACATTAACTGGATCAGAGCTGGAGGAAAAGAATTTTTAACTAACGAAAACACTCTTGGGGTTGGGGTCTGGAATCTTGTTTCTTGGGTTTGGCGTGGGTGCGTTAAGGTTTTTTGTGGGGTTCTTTAAATTTTATTTTGAATTTAGGATGGGCCATAAAGTGCTGCATTTAATTCATTCGCACATCTATCTTATAACCACTTAGTTTCTTAAAAAAAACACCGAATCATACTATTAAATTAAGCCTTAATTGATTGACAAGAATCAGGCTACCTATTTTAGCAAACTGACCATCCAGTTCTCGGGAATGAATGTATCTCCCGTTCAGTATTAATACGCACCATGACAGCGCTGACACCTCAACAGCATGGAACGCGGTTTCCTCGCATTGTTTGCTGCCTGGAAAGTGAAGACTGGCAGATGTTCAGTCCTCCACTTGCCAGGAAAATTAGCACTTTCCCAACAGATACGCATACTGAGTGAAGCATCCTGTAGTCATTGACAAAATAGATCTCAGCATGGCGATGGACTGCTTGGAGACAGGAGCTCTTCAAACGCAATGTGTCAAGAAAGTACAGGCAAAGTTGTCATTTGCAGCCACGCAATTAAGACCTCAGAACTGCGTAATTACCACCACATCAGAACTAACACAATTTACCATCCACCCATAGCATCTTCACCGAGACAAGCTAATTTACAAAGCTTTACTCGTGTATTGGGTTTGTGCGGCAAGGTTTTGGTAGCAGGGGGGCTAGAGTGGTGGCTTCTGTGAGAAGCTGCCAGAAGCTTCCCCCATGCCTGACAGAGCCAACGCCAGCTGGCTCCAAGACGGACCCGCCGCTGGCCAAAGCTGAGCCCATCAGTGACAGTGGGAGCGCCTCTGGGATAATGCAGTTAAGAAGGGGGTAAAAAAAAAAATACTAAAGGGACACAAAACTGCAGCTGGAGTGAGAATATGTGAGAGGAAGAGCCCTGCAGCCCCCCAGGTCAGGGCAGGAGGGGCTCCAGGCACGGAGCAGAGATTCCCCTGCACCCCTGGGGCAGCCCATGGCGAGGCAGCTGTGCCCTGCACCCATGGAGGCTCCCGGGGAGCAGAGATCCCCCTGCACCCGGGGAGGAGCCCACGCCGGAGCAGGGGATGTGCCCGGAGGAGGCTGTGACCCCGGGGGAAGCCCGCGCTGGAGCAGGCTCCTGGCAGGAGCTGTGGCCCCGTGGGAGAGGAGCCCAGGCTGGAGCAGGGTTGCGGGCAGGGCTGGGGACCCCGCGGGGGACCCACGCTGGAGCAGGCTGCTCCTGAGGGGCTGCACCCGGGGGAGGGACCCACGCTGGGGCAGTTTGGGAAGAGCTGCAGCCATGGGAAGGACCCACGCTGGAGAAGTTCATGGAGGAAGGACCCAGGCTGGAGCAGGGGAGGAGTGTGAGGAGTCCTCCCTGAGGAGGAAGGAGCGGCAGGGACAGCGCGTGATGGACGGACCCCAACCCCATTCCCTGTCCCCCTGCGCTGCTCGGGGGGAGGAGGTGGAGAAATCGGGAGTGAAGTTGAGCCTGGGAAGAAGAGAAGAGCAGGGGGAAGGTGTTTTAAGATTCGGTTTTAAGTTTCTCATCACCTTACTCTGGTTTGATCGGTAATACTTTAAACTGATTTTCCCCAAATCAAGTCCATTGTGCCTGTGACAGTTATTGCTCAGTTATCTCCCTGTCCTTATCTCGATCCAGGAGCTCTTTTGTTACATTTTCTCTCCCCTGTCCAGCTGAGGAGGGCAGTGACGGAGTGGCTTTGGTGGGCACCTGGCATCCAGCCAGCGTCAGCCCACCACAACTAGTATAAATGCGTTTTATCATTTTGTATTTAATCCTAATCTCAGATTACAATGGTATGCATCAGTTTATTTGTATTAGTGATATCAATTTTATTTCTAATTCTTCAGTTTTTATATACTTATTTGTGTTGGGGTGAGAAAGATGCACAAGCAATTTTTCCAAACTTATTTGGATTATAAATTCAAAGTTTTCAAGAAATCAGTCTAAATTGTTAAATTTTTTCTTGCCTAATCCCTGTTAAACCATACAAGTGATTGCTACAGTAAGTCTCAAAGATACTAAACACCAAATTGCTATCCAGTGCTCTGCATTTTGCATGATTTCAGTTCTAAGACATGACAAATATAGATTTTTTTTTTCCCCCCACTTGTGAAAAAACACTTTTGAAATATAAAGAAAGGGAAAATTATCATTAAGTGCCAAATGCTGTAGTACCCACACCCATGAAGACAGCTACAAATCTGCAAATTCTGGACCTAAGATGGAAGGAAGAAAAATACTTACTTTTGACAAAATTATTTTATTCCCTGGTCTGTACATCTCATGCAGAGAGATGAAGCCTCCCATGCAGCCCGAGACAAATCCAGCTGGAGTTCATGTTCCTTTGAGGAAAATCCTTGTTTGCTGGGGTGACTGCTTGGGTACCAACTGGACCAACCAGTGACTATAGAGTGAGGGCAGTTTCCTGCTTTAATTTCTGTCTGTAGAAAATATTAACTAGAGTCATATTTAATTCCCCCAGAACAAACTACCCTGAAATCAGCTCAAGAAATCCAACAGTTCTTACAAGGGCTCCAAGTTTTCAGAGGAATAACTGACACCAGCAGTTTTCTACTTCCCTTATGCAGCATTGAAGAGGAAGAAAGAAACAAGCAAGAGGCATTTGGGAATATTTGACACATCTTTCTTTTAGAAGACCAATAACAAAAAATTGATTGCAAATTCCAAAGCCACCACAACCAGATATTGATATCCTCAGCACTGCTGAGATCTCTAAAACCTAAGGCGCTACTAGCTGTGCTCATTATTGGCACTGTTCTGACTGCTGTCCTCAGCCCCTGACATAGGGAAGGAAAAAAGAGCATTGGCCCACTTACACTAGCGTCACCAGGTTTTTGTCAACAGGGACTAAAACAGTTTTAAAATTGAATAGTTACAGAGTTTGTTTTGGACAAAGGGTAGAACATAGGGTTTGCATCCCACTATAAAATACAAGATTAGAGATGCAATCAGTACTTAGTGAAAGAACCTTCTGACATTTTTTGCTCTACACCCTTCCCCTTCATGGTTTCCAACACCATAGCGAGGACAGGAGCTTCTGCATGCTCAGAAGACAAGCTCATTTGATCAGGTGAGCCCAGATGGAAATAAGGCTCTTCCTGGGCAGTTACACCAGTACCAGTGACAACTACTGATGTGCAGCAGCCCTTCGGCATAGAAACTGTAGCTCCCTGCACTTCACACGCAGAGCTCAACCACTCAAGTCATTCAAGGAGTGTCTCTAAGTCCAAGTTCTCAGCAAAGGCTGTAGCCCCGCTGTCCTCCGAAAAGGCCATTTCAGCGATAACAACTGGGAACAGTTCATCTAACTACACAGAGACAGCATAAAAGGACAATTTGTTGCTGCCACCCTGATTTGGTATTTCAAATAATCCTGATAGGTAGTCTTATTAGTCACTATTTGATGTTATCTCCTATGATGCCACATGAAACCCACAATCACTTGAAACAGCATTTCCTTTTCTTGCTTTTCTGTTCATAATTGTCAGGTATGAAATACAGCTCGTCTTGGGCCAGTAAAGCATCAGTATAAGATTGCAGCTACATTCGTTTCTTCTATAAATAGCATTTCATAGGAGAGTGGGAGTGTTTGCAGTGGAATTTACACCACTTTAGCAATAAAATGAAAGTCATGTTTTGGAAACAGCATAAAAATGCATATTTAATGACAAAATCTTGTAAATCCTAGCCTAGAATAGTGTTGAAGTCATACTTTTCTTGCAAAAACATTGAAGAGTATATACTTTAACCAACTTAAAACAGGTCATGTGTTTGAATGATTGGGATTCGTGAAGTGGCTCAGAACACATTTAGGGCTCAGCATTTTAGGGCTTAAGTTAAAAATGCAAAGAAGTAAAAACTAAATGTGATCATTCAGTGGGTGCATCTGGTCACTGCTGGAGACCAACATTTGAGCAATGTTGTTCAGCAGACAGTTCAAGCGTAGGAGGCTGGTGAGTGTGGCGCTCTGTCTTTGAACACAAGCGGAGTTCAAAGGCAACCACTTGAAATTGTGATGGAGGAGGCCTAGCAGAATCTCCCTTGGGCAAAAGTCACTGCTCCTCACTGCTCTGAGGGCCCTGATCATCCCTGTTCATCATCAGCCCCTCCCATCAGTCCTGGGTCTCAGTGGGTTTGTTGACCCTCATCATCCCTGCTCATCATCAGCCTGTCCCATCAGATTTGGCCCTCAGTGGATTTTTGCCTCCGTTATCAGGTTAACAGTAAATATTTGTCACAAATTTGACCCTAATGATTTCTGCTCTAACACAAACAATTTCAAAGTTCTAGTAGGTGAAGGAAGGCACCCAAGAATAGAAGAAAGGGCTCATCAGGGTGAAGTGATACAAGTCAAAAAAAAAACCAAACAAAAGAGAGCAAAAATTCCCAAACACATCAACCTCTTCCTTATTTATCCATAGGAAAGGAATGAACTAGTTACTATCATGCCCTATTTAATACCTGTTTTCTGCCATCTTCTGGGAACAATAGAATAATAGGCAACTTTGTTTCCTCCTTTTTCTAACTAGTCAAAGAAACCCAAGGGAGGGGGAAGCTTAAAGGGAGAGGGAGGAGTATCACAAAGGTAAATAAGAAGTCTAGGAAATAAGGGGCAAGACAGGATGTAAAGCTTTGCTTCCAGAGAGCGTATTAAAACTTTGAATTTGCTGCCTTCATGTGAAAGCTGAAAGAATGTAATTTTCAAATTAGATTTTGAACACCAGTAAATCGCTGTTGTCTAGAAATATACTTTCACTTTGTGTATAAATTTTTTCCTAAGGAGAAAAAAAATCTGAAACCCAAGAAATTCCCACAGAGGTCACTTACAGCTCTTTTCTTCCAAAGAAGTAGAAAATTCAGCAGGAAAGCCTCAGTGAAGACACGCCAAAAAATGTGTCAAACATCCCAGGGTTTGACTCCAGGGGAGTACTAAGTGGTGGTGGGGATCCATGCAGGTGCAGCAGATAACTCTCTGCTGCTCATCTTCCTCACTTCATTTAAGAGAATCACGATGAGACAGACTCACAGCAGCTTCACAATCATTTCTGAACACTGGAGGCTGACCTGGCTCAAGAGGTCTGCTATAAATAACCTGTTTAGTTTAATAGAAGGGCTTCAGGAAAGAAACAAGGGAAAGGTGATCCCAAACAAGCCATTCCGCAAGCTTCCTCTGGGTTCTTAAAGTGCCAAAACCAGAAGGTGCTGAACATACATAAAATCCAAAGGACAACATGTATTTAGAAGGAAAAAAAAAAAAAACCAAACTTCTGTAAACAATGTAAGGGAAGACTGGCATTGAATCAGGAAACTCAGCCTGAAGCAGAGAAACCAGGAGCTGTCTCATGGAGCCCAATGAACCTGAAGGAATCAGAGATGCCTTCAGGAAGGCAACGTTAAAATAAAATATCCAAGCTATAAGTATGCCTTCCTCTGGCAGTGACCCGAGCTCCACAGTTAAGATAAGCAGGACAAGTGTCTAAAGGCTTTTTGACCACCACGCCCCCACACCAAGACACTGACCATGTTCCAGACAGACAGCAGTCGCCAGCACACAGAGGAGCAACAACCGCTATAAAATTTTCATGGCCAGCAGGCTCAGATGGACCCAGCGGCAACGTCAACACTTCCACGGATCAACAGAGTCCAGTACTAATGGGGGAATCAAATGGGAGAACCTGCCCAAAAAACATCAGCCCAGTGCTGCAACAATAAGTTCAAAAGGGTTGTAGGTCTAGCAAAGAGGATTATGTGTTTTGGCAAGATTAGTATTGCTCTTCTGTTACACACAGGAGGAAAAAAAAGAGTACAAGCAAGGTAACTTCTGACTCAATTAGCATTTGCTTTACACTTCCAATAATAATTCACCTTACATTTCAATAAGTATTTGAACTGTGCTTTAAAATATGCTATATTTTAATCAAGTAAGTGGAATTTTCAGCATGACCTTTCAGAAATAGCTAACAGCAGAGCCACACATCTTGAAGGAGTTGGGGGAAATCACTTATTTAAAACTAGTTAGACCAAAGGAACACAAGCCTCAACACCACAGCTCCAAAACCATTGAAAGCTCTTCCCAGAAGAAATTTATAAATTCATGAAAAAAAAAAATCATTTAGTATCATCACAAATACTAATGTGAGTTTTGTAAATTATTTACTTGGTCCTCATACTGCAGGGGACACGGGAAGGCTTGCAGCAACTAATACAACTAATACTTGACACACTAGTCAGTCTTTAATTTTTGTTTTATCAGCCTGCTCATGTGCTCTCAAATTTGCCGGCCCATACTCTTGGGCTCATTGAAAAGATGTGACGATCTTGTCTACATATAACGAAAGCTGTAAAACTTCAATCTCTTTTTAACAATACCATTTCCTGTATCCACTCCAAAGGTGACCCATAAAGAAGATCTGAAATTTAATTTTGGATCTTCCATGACAAAGAGCTGTTAGCTCATTATAGTTATTAGCAACAAGTAAATGCTGCAGCTAAATTCACATTTCAGTAAAATATTAGTGTCTTGTCATTCATTCCACTATAATATTTTCCATTTATCAATCTGTTTCATCTAAGTAATTTTCAGAGAGAGAATGTAATAACTCTCATCTCTTCAAGAAAGGCTTTGTCAATAACTAAAGCAGCAAAACTCTTCCCTGCTCTCTTGCTTGGGCCAAAATCAAAGGGAATGAATGGTCAAACCCCTTTCCCTCTTCTCCATCTCTGTGACACAGGAGGGAAGGGGCCACATGAGAGTTTCTGTGAAATCAGGAAAAGCTGAGAATGCACAGTTTTTCCATTATTTCCCTATTGAAAATCCCTTTCCCACCAAGGTATGAATTTAAGAGTTCAGAAGGACAGTTGACTGACTTCTCTTGAACTGACTAGCGCAAACCACCTTTTGCTTCTCTTACCATCATACAGGCTATGTCATGCAACCACCCAATTCAAGGCCCTCAGAGCAAGACGGAGAATTCAAAGACCTTTCCTTTTCATTATTATTTTGATAGTTTTCCTTGCTGGCTTGAAATGCTCTTTGATGCGTCACCATCTTCTTTCATTGCTGAATACGGTGGTTTTACAGATAAACAAGGTAAAAATTTCTTCTTCCATTTCTGTAAAGACTTACACAAGTGCTCTGCCACTTAAAACTGCAATGTTCCTACAGACCTGTGAACAACCACAGGATATTTTTCTTCATATCTGTAAGTACAGACATCTTCTCCTTCCTAGTCAGTCTTACTTCAAATAGACTGACAGATCCTAATTTGACGGTCTTATTAGGAAACTGCACATACAGACAAAAGTCACAGGTAGGAGGGAGGAAAAGGGAAAAAAAAAAAAGGGAAAATATTTCCCTTATGTCTTTATCACTCTTTCATGATTAAACATAATTGACAAACCTATCAGGCCTGAACAGTTACCATCTCCCTGGTTCAGAGGGAAAAAAAACCACCATTATAAAAGGCTACTTTGAACTAGGTATTAGGCCTACTGATATATCCTAGACTGGATACAGAAAGGAGCCTATTTCAGCATCTCTCAGGTCAGCAGCAAACATTACGATTATGTGCCTCCATACAATTGAGGCGCAGATGTAGGAAGAATATTGAGCTTTGGGGGATAATCAGATTTATTTTTTTCAATAAGTAGAGCATATTATTTTCAAGTGGTTAACTGAGAATAACTCTTGCAGAAGTACAATATAACAGTAATTATTCTGAAATCAATGGCACAAAAGGGTTCATTTTAAATCATATTATGATTGCTGGATTAAAGTAGTTATTATATAATCGGATAGCAATTACTCCACCTTAATAATTTCTGGGTTTCTAAGGGTGAAAGTGATAATACAAGCTACAGCAGGTGTCAAATTTTAGACTTTGTGAAATGAATATTCTAAAGGCTGGAAAGAAACAAACATATTAGCATATAAAAACCACAAGCGTAGAAAATAGCTAAAAATATAAAAATACTTCAACCCTCTTGCCTTGAGCAGACATTCAGAAGCAGTTCACTCATGACAAAGGACTTTCAATGCGTGGTTTAAATCACAAGGAAGCTAAGGCTTCTCATCATCCCTTCTCTAAATAAACTTAATGGTTTCTTGTATAATCAACTTCATTGTCTATGACTCGGCCACCTCTTTACCAGAGCAGCGAGACAAGTCTCTAACAGCTCACAGATTTACAGGACACTGTAGAGACATGCTCCATGTCTTCATCACACTTGTTTTTGCTCTAGTTCAAAGTTCTGCCAACTCATTTACTGCCAAGGCAGCCTCAACCATGTTGTTCTTCCTGGGTTTCTTGCTCCCTTATCTCATTTCTCTTTAATCCAAAACCCCTTTCTTATTTCTTTAAATACCAGGTGCCTACTGTTTTTGATCACATCTCATTCAGAAAGCAGCACTTTTCCAGATGCCACCAAAACCCCAGCTCAGAAGTTGGAAAGAATATAAACGAGAAACAGCCCTCTTAGCAACCTTCTCCAATTCCTCTCTTCTTTCTGTAATAGTTTTTACTTATTCCCAGCTCCTGAAACAAATCCATGCTAACATACAAAAGCAATGAGGTTTTTCACAGATTCAAGAGCCTGTCCATCAGGCCCTAGACACAGGAACCAAGGGTTTGTTTCTAGCATCCTTAGAGACAAGATCTTATCCATGCCTCAGTGGACACCATCAGTGCCTAACAGCTGTAGCAAGAAGGCAGAACTAAATATACAACTTCCTTATTGTTCTTTAAAATACAGTTCTCTCTGTGGAAGAATATATGAGTTTGTATTACAAACTAAATGGCAAGTTAAATTAAGTCCACCTAGTTTCTAAAGGACAAATATTTGAGATGTGCCATCAAATGCAGAGTCCATTTAGCAAGGTAAGTAGACACTGAGGTTCAATATATACTAAGGTAATTGGGCAAAGTTTAATACAGTTAAAGCAAGGAAAAAGGAACATCTCAAAAAAAAGATACCTATGCATTGATTGTAGATTCACTAGATGTAGTTCAACACACTAATTTGTGCACAATCCTATCAACATAGGGAAACATTGAGGAAAAGTAGACCTTGAAACACAATCAGGCAGTAATGTAAGCAGATGGATTTCTGTCACTGAATGTTTCTGTAAGACTGTTCTGTGAGGATTTGCAGTAACCAAGTTATTACAAGCGCTTCACAAAATCTAACCAGTTATGGAGTTTTGAAGTGAAAGCCATCAACATAGGAAAGATTAAAATCTAAAGAGAAACAACATTTGAGAACATTACAATCATAGAAATCAAAATGTGAAAGACGGCTGCCACAAAAAGTCATGGAGAGGGGGTGGGGGAAAAGTCTTCCATTTGGATTTTCTTCTTTGGAATGAATACTCCACAGCTCTTACAGAAGAAATCCAGTGACCTGGGTTAAGATGGCGTGGGACAGTCTCAAGAGAGCAAATATGTACACATGGCAAAACTGCTAGCCAGCTCTGAAAGAAGACTGCATAGTCGCAGCCTTCCTATTAACAGCATTTGCTCCTACCAGTGCCAAAATAGATTTTGTCCAGAGTAAGTCATCCTAACAACCCTGCAGACACAAGACTGCATGGTTTTAGCACAAGCCCTGCAGTTACTAGCCCATCCCACCAAATACTTGCTCTTCGAGCAGTAGCCACAGTTAAACTCCTGTTAACCAAGGACCGTTCTTTCTCTTACAGCATTCAGTAATCAGAGTGCACCCTTGCATATGAGCAAGCAGGGAAGAAAAATGTAATCCCCAAGTCTGTGATTAATTTATGATCTGCAGTGTGAGACTTGCTCATGCTAGCTTGCATAATTAGAAGAGCTGTTATTGGTCGTAAGGAGCTGGTTTTAGATTCTAGCAGCATCCCATGAGCCACAGCAGGACTGCACATTCTGCACTGAATCTCAGCCCCAAAGATATCACCGAGTACAACAGGCACAGGATAATCTCTGCTGTCTGTTACCATCATGGCAAAAACCACTGTGCTAAAAAAGGTTTCTCAGTGTGCTTTAAGCAGTGAGATACTAAACATTAAAGCAGACGTCAATGTTACAAACCATTAAGGTAGCATAAATAAGCCCCTTATTGTTGCAAGGGCGTATTAACCGTTCATCTCTCACCCAACATTTTTCAATCTCATCTTTCTGCCTACTTTCCATAAAGACAGCTTCTACATCTAACATAGGCTACCTAATTCCTCCTTAAACTAGCCTCACGTTGAATTTACACTTGCTGAAGCACTACAAGCATGACATATAGATCTCTTTGGAGATCTATAAAGTGCTATACAAAGCTGGGAAGTAAACTGTAAGGCTGTATTACAAATGATTTCCCTCAACCTAAACTGTTTGCATTATGTAGGTAAAACATCAGTATATACAACGGGACAAAGCAGAAAGACTTCCAGTCAAATAATATTCCTCCAACACCACCCCCAAAGAAAACCATCATAATACATATAGTTACTTGGAGAAATATGTTAAGACGGTATAGAAATATCCACTCCACTGAAACAGTTTCGCAGGGCGAGACAGTTTAGGAGGTCTACTCCAGGAAAACAGATTCCCAAAGATCAATGGCAGCAAGATGCATCAACTCTTTATTGCTGGCGATTTTTGAAACATTAAACAGAGAACCCTAAATGAATACTCATTTATTCTTCAGAAACTGAAAATACTGAATGCTCCTTCACTAGAAAGAGAAGCCAGTTATAAAAATAGTTAATACTGCAGTTCTTTAACCTCTTTATCCACCTTATTTAGAAACTCTGAGGAGTGCTGCTACGCCACTAACAAAAGTTACGATTTCCGTGTTAACAAAGATCTCACTGAACAATTGTGCTGACTCATCCGTCATGCCCTGCAATAAATGCCTGCGAGACGCAACGAGAAAAGTTATTATGAAAAGAAAGAAATGTCGGGTGACTCCCATCCATGAGCAATTTTAAAACCAAAAAACCCACAAGCTAGAGAAATTGGCAGCTGGCACTTTGGGTTGTCAGCTGCCAACGAACTGCATTGTTTTAATTGTTGGAAATGATTGATTATGCAGCTGAGCTACTGAGGTAGCTGAACAATTTCATGACAACACAAATAATGGCAGCGTCACTCATTCTCCTCCAGATACGTGGTCAGAAGGAGAGAACAGTACTGTTTTGCCGTACTAAATTACGGCATCTAGGAGAATAGCTACGATTATTTTCCCTCTCACTAAAGTTCAGTGTTTGTTGTTGCATCTATGTGGACACCTGTTGCCCGAAGCCTGCGTATCATCAGTTGGGAGTGCAAGGAAAAAAACATTTTATATAATATATACACACACACTCACACAAATTCTTTGTTCTTTTTGTCTCATACTTTTCCTCTCACCATAAGAATTCTGCAGAACATTCTAAACGCTTGAGAAAGTATTGATTAGGAAGGCAGGTCTTGCATCATCTTGAACCACATGCAAAGGAATGGTTCCTTATTATTAAAATAACAGGGGTGTATTCTGTTTCCCCCACAGAATTAACTTTGTTCACATAAACGAGAATTTGGAGGATCTGATAAGTAGTAGGAAAGCAAGCTGAACATCTTCATTTGATTATCTTTCGGTCTCTCAGGCATCTAAAGCATTGCCTATGACTGATTTTATTTCCTTTCCAGACAAGTCAACTGCAAGTTCAACAGGAGTAAGTACTAATCCAAGAATCCTGTCTTTTCAGGGGTTTGGGGGGGGGGGGTCCACCCCCCAGGGATTTTGTGGTTTGTGGTTTTTTCTACATCCTGGTGAGGTTCATCTCAGCAGCCCAGAGGCAAAAACCTAATGGGCTGTTATAAAGCACAACCTCCAGACTGTCAAATACAGAGAACAACAGGGGATGAGAGGGAAGAAGCTGGGGGGGAACACAAACAAACAAACAAAAAAAAAAAACCCAAAAAAGTAGTTGGCCACAGGCACTTATGCAAGTCCCAGTCCTAAAGCGTTGATTCTGGAGGATCTTCTGGTTCATCAACCAAACCTGACTCAGAGAGGCATACTGCTGGTTTGTTGTGGGTTTTTTTCCAGCTGCTACATTGTTTATAATTAGCAAGTTTTTCATGCATCAGAACAAGGGCCTGATCCTTCAGGCTGTACACACCAGCTGACATATCAGGAGAAGTCAGTCCGCTACAGGAAATACCTACGAACAATACTGCATGCCTGTCCAATTGCTTCCTCTTCAAAAAATACCTCAATTTATTAGAAAGGCTGCTAGGGCATATACAATTTTTGTGGTACCACCAGATGGTCCATTCCTACTTAAGCTAGTAACAGCAAACATTTCTTTAAACATCAGAGGGGACAAGTTTGGCACTGTGTTGTTCAGCCAGAAAAACTCCTCCAAGCTCAGCAGCCATGGACCAAGCTGAACTTCTGCTTTGAAGCCTACAAAGCTGTAAGGTTGGTCCACCAGGACCTACAGGTGGCCTTAAGTAGTCTTATTTGACCATTTTGGGGACCTAAAGAACAGAAATTGTACTGGGAAGGAGCCGATTCTTCTAGTTTGCATTACATATAAGGTGCCTGAAGGCTCCCAGTTGGGGAATAGGTGTAAAGATCGGCGCAGAAGAAAAATAAAAACAGTGCTCTTACTGTTATAGGATGTTTCTCATGAAGAAGGATCCAGCAAGAGACTGCTCTCCATCTTACTATATCCACACAGTTTTCTTCCACACTGCACATCCCGCCCATGTTTTTTCTTGTTTACCCTTCATTGCCCCACCACAATGCTGAATAACGATGGCACACTGCACTGCTCTGCCTTAGGCACTCACTCACAGGTAATACATTTTACTACCAAGCAAGTGACCCACTCCCCTTCAGGTGATTAAGGGCCAGAATCAGTCAACAGGACAGTAAATTTTAGGAGACTTCACTATAGCAGGATTTTGAGCTCAAAACCAGGATAAATACAGAGGCAGCTGAAACCATGAAAATAGACATCTGAAAGAGACCTTACAGCCCCCTGCCACGTCAACCAGTCACGTCCTCCTTCTCAAGGCCCCTTCGTACAATTCCATTCAACCCAGGAAAGGCAAGGTGTGGTGTGAAGACACCCCAAACCTCAAAGCAAAACTTGGAAGCCTCCTTCCTACAGAACTGCTTCCCAAAGCATAGCAGAAAGCAAACACTCAGCTCCCACCCTGACACCAATCCAGGGCACAGCCTGTGCTCACATGTAGACCCAGGAGGCTGCTGGATCTCATTGCACAGACATAGCTCCTGGGTGTGCACATGTACAGCCTCTGCAGCCAAACTGACCTTAGCAGCCCCGGGCAGATCATCTCTCCTACAGCAGCTGAAAGACAGTAACACCCCAGAGGGAGCAAATCCAGCCTCAACCTCCTATTCAGCAAAAGGTTCATTACAACTCAACCTCCTTACCTTGAAAGCAACGACTGGCTCATTCCCAGGACAGGCCAGCAGGACCACCCAAACCTTCTACAAGCTTCACCCCATGGACTCAACACCAACAACAAATAGCTGTGCTTTCTCTTTCACTACTTTCTCCCTTCCTTTTCTGATAAATCTTCTCCCCAAAGCACCCTCCCTTCCCAAGGTGCTCTGCTGGCAGCAGCTGTTTCTGCTTTGCAGCATGGCCACAGCTGAGAGAGATCCTGCAGATGGGTTTCCTCCAGCTGTAGCAACTTCCAGGCATGCACCTGCCAGCAGCCCTCTGCAAAGGGCAGAGAGCAAGCACCACCGCACCTCCCTCCTGACACTCTGCAGGGGGTATTTAAAAATAAATGGTTTGACTCTAGCTTGAAGAACAGTAAACAGTGCACTGCACGTCCCAAGGTTTTCTCAGGAGCCTAACTTCTATAAGCGCAGTTGAGGTTAGTAGAGGCTTATTACTTATTGGGTAGGTAAGTGTTACATCCCTATCATAAAACTGGAGAGCAGAGAGATAGAAATGTCTATTTTTTAGCCCTATTTTTCAGCGTTTCCTTTTGTCACACAGCTGGCCCAATCTTCATATTTTATCGCCTAAAGTCATTCACATAATGAACAAAGGGCACTTGGGAAATAGAAGAACTGAAAATAAGAAGCCATTTCTGAAAGTGCAGTTGTGTGTCATTTGCCAAAGGTCACAGAGTGCATCAGGAGAAAGAGAGCACAGGTCATCTCAGTTCCCAGCCCCCTGCTATAATGATTATACTGTACCTCATTGACGGGAAGTGATTTACCCAAAGAACATGGTTTACCCAAAGATCACGGTTTAACCCAAAATGCGGTTACATTTAGTGCCGTGTCTTTACCTAGAGTAATGGCATGCGTACCTAGTGATGGCAAGGTAAGGTGACCTCACCATCTTCCTCTAGCTGATTTCAACTGCATGACGTTTTTAGTAAGATCATTAGCATTTTTTAACTCTGCTATATACAATGTATATTTATACCTTCTTATAACGTAAATAGGATATTGACACAGTCCAGGAAATATTCAAATGCAGCAATGTTCAATATCTACAGATCAAAAACAATTTATTCCATTAAAGTTTCTATCTCAATAGAAGCTAAAACTCTTCTCAAGTGTTGGTGGTTCAATGGGGCCAAAGTATATTCCAGTCTTTCTTGATTTGACCAATTTTGGCACTTTCTTTCAATTCACACACCGCTTTTAAGAGCATAGTCAACCACAGCTCTGATTAGCAGAACCCTTCTGAAAATATTCACTAAAAGGATGTGACACATTATAATAAGCTGTGGGGTTTTCACATTCAGGTCAATAAAGAATATGATCATCACCAAAGAGTGACTTAGGGGGCTATTACTAAGATGAAGAACTTCAGCTGTAGAGCTCAGTTCTGCCTCAGCAATAAGGCTGAATGTTATGAAAAGAAACTATTGGCAGCTTTACCACCATAATTAATTTCTAAGAGTACCCTTCCTGGGAGAAGCATTGGTTGTGTTTTAACCTGATACTTCAGAGCTAATTCCCATTTTGTGAGTGCTGGACAGCTGCTGAAAGACCTGGATGGCTTTGGATAACCTGAACAGTGAAGGGAGCAACCACAGGGAATAAAATAACTCAATATGGCCTGAACTCTGACAGTGAAGGACAACCACGTGCTGCCTAAAGACAAAACAGACAAAACTGAAGACCGGCAAAGACCAAATTCTAGGCAGACATGAATAATACATGGGCTATTTTTAACAAATTCCCTGCCAGAATACTATATAACATGAAATCATGTAATCTGCTTTGTAAATACACCAGTAACAACTTGCATGTAGTTAGATATTCTGTTAAGTGCATCAGTAGGTAGACAGTAAGTAGGGATTTGATTTCTTTGTTCCAGTTTTGGTGAATGAGAAGGGCTATGAAATTCTCACAAAAAAGTTAGTGCATTTAAAATGTTTAGCACAAAGTCATGAAGGCACCAGCTTAGCTCTGGAAGCCACATAGCTGTGCACTGCAGCATTGTGCCCAAGCTAAATAACCAGGGCAAAAATAGTAATATACTTAGATAAATATAATTCATTACAGTATGTGTATATCTAAGCTCCAAAAACTGAAGCAAAACCCAGAGGCATACAGTTATAACTCATGCTGGTTTACACTTATATGGAATTTTTCCTTTTTTTCTCCATATAGCTTTACAGAATTTACTTGATTAACCAGAAGAGTCCATTTGGGAAATGAAGCCTTATAGCTGGTCCTTCACCTTTCCCCATCACCCACAGCGCTGTACCCAGCATCCCATCAGCGGGCACTTGCCATGTGCCCTCGAGATGACTGACATCAAGTCCAAAGAAATGCTGGAAAGCAGATACATGTGGCATTTAAAAAGAAAAGAGCACTTTTTTGGCAATTTTCATGTCACCAGACAACTTCTCTGTTTTCAGACTATTACAGAACTTCGGCTCATGGATTATGAACTAATGGATGGGAATGAATATCCAATTGCTTGCGGATGCCAGCGTCCAGGGAAAGGCACAGCACTGCAACACTCACTACCTGCATGTAGTTATTCCATTTAATAATTGTTTGATCACATACATCCAGTTCTCACCACTATCAGAGGAATATCTCGGTCCGCACAATGCTGGTTGGAAGTTTCACTGTATCAGTTTGTCTCGTTAAGATTGCCATGCAAGACACCCATTTGAATTTCAGAGAGCAGAAAGCTCTCTTACCCATGTCCTTGTTGACCTGATAGGAAAAAACAAAGACCATCCTAATGTAGGGTATTTATATACAGTGGATAATTCCTGTAAATTTATTTGGCAACAAAAGTATTAAGCTACTTTTAGAGCAAAATAGTAGATAAAATAATGATGAAAATGAACGACAATCATCGTCATCTCTTTCTTTTCTGCTTGCTTTATGATCCATATATTTTTTTATTCCTTTTTTTGGAAAGGTGATTGCCATTCCATTTACACTTTTTTATAATCTCTTTAGAACATCTCACAGCAGGTTTCTATTATGAGTGGAGTTCATTACATCAGTGTAATGTCTTTTCTTCTTGGTCTCTTCATTTGGCTGTTTGCTGATACACTACTAACAGCTACTTTATGTGCTGATAACTACAGCCTAAAAGAATCATGATCCTGTTTTTAGGTAAAGAAGGGCATTCATAAATCCTCTTCACAGAAATTAATGTAGGATTTGGAAGCCTCAGGATCAGAGCATGAAATACCATGGGAGACACCTTTCATTCCGCTAATATCGCAGGTATTTCTTTTCTGGTTAGCCCTGTGCCTCAATGGTGTCCCACAGGTTGTTTGTCAAGCAACTCTCATTAAAGACAAGCAATTAAAGACAAGGGGCTGCTACCACCCCACGGTCTAGACTCAAAGATACCGTGGGGAAAGCTGTCTTCTGTGAAATCAAGTCCCTTCCTGCAGATTAGGTCCTGCATTTAGCTATTCAAACCTGGCAGCCCATGCTTCTGCCTAAAAGCCTTCCCATTTGTACAGACAAGGAAAATACAGAGAATCCTACAATGTTGCAGAAGATCTTGGTTAAAAAAAGATTGTGAGGGTTTTCTTTATTATTATTTTTTTTCTCCCTCTTTGAGTTTTGCTCTATTAGAGGATGTTTGTAAAATTTCATTATTTACTTTCCTTCCCTTATACTGACCACCTGACATTTGTCTTATTGATCGACACTTCTGTTCAGCCTCACGCCAGACATTTTTTTCCTCTGCAGTTAATATGTCTCATTTACTGCGGTCCCCAGTTTCAAACCATTGCCAAATACATAACCAGATAGTCGCTTCCTTAAATAATACCATTGTGGGGAAAAAAAAAAAAATATTACAAATTTAGCCTTACAAACACGGTCTTTCATGGAGGGTACGCTGAGTCTGTTATACAATACGTGACCTAAGCTCTTGCCTGCAGCTTGCAAAGGTCTTGTGGTTGCTGTTAGTCACCCACAAAGTGGAAAGGCTGATTTCTCTCCCAGACCCAGGAGTAGACAGCAGCTGTTGATAACTTTTGACTGAGCCTGAGTTGGAAGGGGTGTTTTATCTCCCCTCGGCTACCCTTTTTCAGATCCTTCCTTTTTCATTGTCATGCAGGGAAGTCAAACTCCTGTGCTGTGAAATTGCAAACTGTTTCCATGGAGATGATTAATATGTTCATAAATCCACAATAATTCATTCACTGCAGGAACACGGAGGATGAAACCTTGGTTGTGAAAAGAAGAAAATGCCTTTAAACCCAGATTTTTTTCCTTTTAATAATAATCTAAATAAAGGGGGGAAAAAAACCCCAACAATTAAAAGCAAGTGAAAGGCAAATGAACATGTATTTTAAATTATTGTGTCTCCTGTATGGTGTTCAAGTATTGTCCCAATGGGTGTCCTAAGATACTTTTGGTTGGTAGACTTAGAAAATGCTAAAGACTACGTAGTCATCAAACCTTTCAACATCTAAAAGTTGAAACAAGTTTGTTCAGTGATAATTAAGGCATGTAGATGGTGTATTATTATTATTTATATAGTTCCATCATGTGATAGACACTTGCAGGCATATAGCATACAATGATCACCATTCAAGGTCAGTATCGTGTCTTAAATAACAGCACAGATATGACAAAAATCATCTACTGTATCATGAAACTGCAGTATCTCAGAGGGTAACACGTGGCAGTTCTTGGCAAATGCTGATTTTTAATGGACACCAGTGCAGACAATCATATCCCTAGCCAATATTGAGCCTTTCCAAAGAGTTTAATGGAAACTGGGGCAGCTGTCAATCATTTTGAAAAGTTCTATTTTTAAATTAAGTCATAGTTTTACTTAAGGCTCAAACACAAATATATATACAAAATCAAATGTATTGAATTTTCACTGTATTTGACTCAAAATTAATAAAAAACTATTAAAAGGAATGTGTAGAAAGCCAATGGTCATACTAGCACATAGTCATTAAAGAGGAAAGAGAAGTGCTCTGTAATGCCTCTGAGAGCTTTCACACGAACTATACCTTTTTTTTACTGCATCTCCCATTAATGAATATTTTTCTACCAAAGCTGTGTTTATAAGATTCAGCTAACCATCCTGAGATGTGATAGACAAGTAGAGCTTTTCCACTTTCTTAATATAGCCCTCTTAGCTACTGTCAGTGCTGTAAAGACTCACTTCAAAGCAAACGAGGAGAGATGAAGGGCTAGATCTGGAAGATGAAAATATTCATTCTGGTCTAGACTCTCGAAAGAAGCAGAAGCAATTAATTTTAATTAGATTAATTAAAAGTAATTTGAGATTTGAAATTTTGCGATGCAGTTCTGTCACCCTGATTCATTATGACTAGTTACCTGTTTTTACCATAGTTAATCTCAGTGATTTCAAGTGCTTTGGCAAAGATACAAAACCTGGGACTAAAATGGCAGAAAATGCAGTCATTCAGGCATCTAATTCTCTAGACGACAAGCAGCATCACTGTATGACCTCACACAGGTCCATTTTCCCCTCTGGGGCTGCAGAAACCAGTTGTGGTGCCTCACCATGGAAGGTTCAATGGAGATGCTCCAGTTAGGCCAGTATAAGGAAAATCCCACTCCCTATCAGTAGACCAGAACCAACACCTCAGAGCTCCTAAATCCAGCTACTAAATCCTCTTGCTTTCTGCAAGACTGAAAGATTTTTGGAAAGGTCTGGTCCTAAGTTTACAAACTAGGGCCCATAGAGGAGAGCTCTGAGAAACATGGTAAGCATTCGGTCAGTGTGTTTTGTACATTACAATAGACGGTTCTGGAAGTCTAAGGAGTGGTTGACAAAGCCTACAGAATGTCTGCCATGCGACTTCTATAGGAGGAACTTCTACAGAAATTTATAAATAATATTTATAAATAATTATTTATAAATCATATTGGCACGACTACATATAGCTGCAGCAGCGTATGATTTCACCCCCATTTGATCAAATGGAGATTTTTGCAAAGGTAAAAGCAGTCTGGAGTTCTAGGTGCCTTTAATATAAATATTTTTAAAGTATATGGGCAATGTAATCAAACTGAAATATATTCCTATTTGAAACTTTCATCTGTTTCTTTCAAATACCTGTTTTCATGAGAGTTCAAAGCGTACAGGAAGCAAAGAGAGTTTGCACCTAGCAAACTTGTCGGGGTTCAGCCCCAGCCAGCAACCAAGGACCACGCAGCCGCTCACTCACTGCCCCCGCCCCGGGGGGATGGGGGAGAGAATTGGGGGAGTGAGAGTGAGAAACACTCCTGGACTGAGATAAGAACAGTTTAATAATTGAAATAAGGTAAATAATAATAATAATAGTATAATAATGATAATAATAATAACAATATCCAAAGCAAGTGATGCCCAATGCAATTGCTCACCACCCGCCGACCGATACCCAGCCAGTTCCCCAGCAGCGATCGCTGCTCCCCGGCCAACCCCCCCAGTTTCTATACTGCCCATGACGCCGTATGGTATGGAATGGCCCTTGGGCCAGTTGGGATCAACTCTTCTGGCTGTGCCCCCTCCCAGCTTCTTGTGCCCCTGGCAGAGCAGGGGAAGCTGAAAAGTCCTTGACTGGCATGAGCAGTACTGAGCAACAACTAAAAACATCCCTGTGTTATCAACATTCTTCTCATCCTAAATCCAAACCACAGCGCTGTGCCTGCTACTGGGGAGAAAATTAACTCTATCCCAGCCGAAATCAGGATAAAACTTCTTCCTAGCACTGGAAGCAGATTTTCTATTTCCAAATCTGTTTTAATGTTCCTATATAGCGTTCGTAGCACTGACATATAGCTGCCTGTTAGCATGTGCTACAGAGATTCAGGGAATAGCTGATGAAGAGAGGAATAAATTCAGTAGCGCCTCAAAGTCAGAAAGGGTAACAGATGCGCTGGCTCCAGCACTCATCCTGCTGCAGTGGACCAGGGCCAGGGAGACTCCTGCTCTGCCCGGGTATGTTCAACCGTGAGGCTTGGATCCAGCCCCAAAATGCGACTGCTGCTCCTGGCTAGCTGATAAAAGGAAAATCCAGCCCCTGGGCACCAGATGCAGCTAAACACTGCGACGGGTAACCCATCTGTGGAGCGCAGCGAGCTGGCTGTGCCACTTCTCTCGCTTGGGGAGCAGGGAGCAACCTGGAAACAAGAGTTTACAAAACACAGACCAAAGGGATTTGCACCTGTGCCACGCTGATTTATGAGCATCCCCTATCTACTGTACATACAGGCAAACGGGCGTTCTGGATGCCCAGAATTTAGAAATAAGCTCCATAGAGATGATTTATGAAATACTATCCATT
The DNA here is from genome assembly GCF_030463565.1 of Pelecanus crispus. Classification (NCBI taxonomy): domain Eukaryota; kingdom Metazoa; phylum Chordata; class Aves; order Pelecaniformes; family Pelecanidae; genus Pelecanus; species Pelecanus crispus. Next base: position 3,767,062 of record NC_134651.1, on the reverse strand, counting down.
TCTCTTTTTTTTTTTTCTTTTTCCTCTTCACTTTGAGTTTCTCCACCTAGAACTTTACCCTCAGTTCAGCCTGTCGAAGTTCTTATTTTAGATTTTCCTATACCTAAAAAATATGGGAGAATCTGCCCTTTATCCTAGGCTCACATTCCTAAAAACTTACATTTGGGCGTGATACTGGTTAATGAGCATATACTCATTAATAACCAGCCCTTATTAAGAAACAGTAAAACTGTTCAGGACCTTTTAATACCCAGCTCGCGAACGACTCTGGGAAGTTCCTTAGCTCTGGACCTCGCTCTGTTAGGGCTGCAGCTCAGCTACGGCGCAGGGCAGATAACACAGCCACGGGCAACGGGAGCTTTGACCACAAATGGAAATTCAATTCTTGGCAGCGCTCAGCTTCTGTGGGGCCAGGGACCACATAACAACCTCAATCAGTCAGTAGCACTGAATTAATAGAAATAAGTGCTACTTCTGCTAGTAATTGTTTTAAGGTTTGGGCCTGGGTTATTTACTGCTGTGAGAAAAAAAAAAAATGCAGGACTTCTGAGCTGCTGAAATCAGATGCTAGCAGCTAACTGAAGTATTGCAGGCTTTGAAAAACCTTGTCCTAGGCTAAATTACTTCTTACTTTTACAGCTCTGTATTTTTCTCAGTGAGCTGGGACTCCAGCTCCTGGGATGGTTTGGAACTCAAAGTCTTTATTTTATCTTTAAGTGGCATTCTCTCAGCACCAAGCGGCTTCTGGTAAATGTCCCTCTTACTGGGCAGGTTTTCTAACATTTCCTGGTTCTGCCTATGTCTGACTTCTATTGCTAATTTGGTTTGGGGTTTTTTTGGGTTGTTTTTTTTTTTTTTTTGCCCCTGCTTGTACTAAAGGCCAGCAAAAGGTAGGCAACAAACAAACTCAGCTTTAATGGCCTGTAAAATTTGGCTTTACTGAAGAAAGACAAGGACACTGTGGAATCGTTTCAGAAAAAAAGGACTGATTCAGAGCTTTGCCTTTAGCCTTTAAGAAATGAAGATTTGGTTTAAAAGCCTCAAAACAGATTCATTTCTGCTGCAATAATCTGTTATTCATTCGTCGATCACCAAAGCAGTTTACCATCATTACTTTCCTAACCTGTTTCTAGGCTTCATCCAGAGTCCATCGACTTTAAGGAAGTGTTAGAAATCTTCAGGATGCAACAATTTTCAATTTTCTACAAGGCACAATATCCACAGAGTATTTATCTATGACGGGTCCTTCCTCCTTTGGGAAGAGCCAATAAATATCACTAACAACCAGAAGGTCTTCCACTTTCCACATCGCAAGGACAGCCAGAAAGAATGGTCTGGCTTGGCTTCAGAGGACTTGGGAGGAAAATCTTCTTATATACCTTCAGCCCAATAGCTGAGGGAAAGACAGACTCCAGCCCTGAGCTCAGGGGAAACTTCATTCAATAATTTCAGACCATCAGATACTCTAAAAAGACCTAAATGTATAAAATCCTGACTTCCCCCAAAGCTTCATGTGATCTGAGGGAAGCAGAAAATGTCATTTCCAGCCCATCGTGTTTATTACCCCAGAGCTGGGCAGGGCAGCCCCCTGCCCAAAAGGGTTTCTAGATGGAAAAACCCAGATGGTCCTTTCTGAAGGACTCTCCACATGAGGTTTGTGTGACCCATGCAGGGCTGAATTCCCTGCTTAAGTTTCTCAGCAAATCTTAATAAAACCAGTGAGGAAAAAAAGAGCAAGCCTTAAAGTATTTAAAAAAAAAAAAAAATCAATAAATCTCATTCAAAGTCATTTTCCACCTTCTTTCTAGTCCTGTTTCATTTAGGTAGGTGGTATCTGTGCACCTCCTGCAAAGTAAAGCACTTTCAGCAACATACAAAATGAAATTCATACTTTTCTATTAGTACGTTCAGTATTTTGTGAGCTGTGGAGAATCTGTTAGCAAGAGAGAGAATTTTAGGTCTAATTGCCTCCACCAAGAGGAAAATAGGCCCCTAGAGGTATAAACCAAAGCAAACAGCAAATACATTCATTCTAACATATCATCCAATAACATCACCGGCACAATGAGATTTAGTGCTGTGATGACATAATATAATTTCAAACATGCCTGAATGACTAGAAAAAGCAGTTCTTATCAAACTACACAGCAGCTTTTAAAACGTATTTACTGATAGGGACAAACTGTCTGTGTATAAAACAAGGAGCTCGTAGTCTGCTGCTTCTTACATATTTTATTTATAGGCTCGCCAATTCGCCAGTTAACTGCACAATCTGTCTTAGAAATGTAGGCAGTTTAATAAAACTGCTGTTCTCTCATAGTTCATTTTGCTCGCTAAAATCCCTTGAATTGCACAAAGGTCCCTTCAGCTCATAAAATCGGACATTTCATGATTTATTATGACAATGACTACATACTGCTCACCTAAAACGTGCAGACCAAATAATTGTTATTCTTTTTTACGATTTTATTTTTTTCCCCTCTCTTTAAGTGCTATCGCCTTATATGTTTTAAAAATAGGTAATTGTAGTAATGGAAAGACTGCTGATCTCCTGTCCGAGGACTGATATTGAAATGTGCTTAATGCTCACGAGTTCCACAGAGACCAAAGGGAATTAAGGGTATCTGTCAGTCCTAGATCTGGGGCCTGGGTCTGATGTAATTATCCTCTCTGATGGCTTTTAAAAGACTAAATGAGACTGTGCCAAAAAATACAATCTTTTTAATCGATGTTTCTCAAGTTTTAATGCAGTTGTGCATACTCTGCCTTCTGTACTGCTAAGGAAGAGAATGAAGACACTATTTAACAGTGGCAGCACTTACTGTACCTCTAGGAGTCATTGAGGTCCCACAGCTACTGCAGCAGATTAAATCAAATCAAGGGAAAAGATTGACGCTCAAATTGTAAAACAAATTAATTCTGCTGCCAGAAGCAGTGAGAGGACCATGATTGCCGGGGGTGGGTTTCTAGTTTGTGCTACCTCCCTCAAAACTTTATAGTCCAATCCTAGACGTGGTTATTTTTTCTCTAAAAATTCCCAGCAACTGCATTGCTTTGCAAAAGATGGATGAATTGCCTGTATCAAATTCCAGGAAAAATTTGACCTGTAAAAATCGTGCATTTGATTTGATTTTTTTTTCTACAAATCTTTACAGAATAGTTGGATTGGCACAAAATCGGCAGCTGGAATAGAAAGCCAAAATAGCAATGGGGGGGTTGGACTGGGTCTCACAGACCCCAGGCCAGCCCAGAATAAAAAATATGATGGCTTTATCATGCACTACAGGAAATGGCTACAGAGAAAAGCCATTCACATAAATCTTCTGGATGTGATTTATTATTATTTTGAAGGCTTTATTCAGGTTGGCAAAGCCACACTTTGTAGAAAATTATATATTGCATTCCTCATCAGAATGTTACACAACATTCTGTGCCTACGCTTCCTAAGAAGAATCCTAAATACTGATAAAGAGTGTCATTATCTGAGAACACAAGAAGATTTCAAATTTACTTCGATGTTTTTGGCATTTGAACTTATCTCATTGCATAGTGCTCTTGCTTTTACTGTTATGCCTCACAAACATCCAATTTTCACTCCTACTGTTAATAATGGGAACTGCAGCAATGGAGATGAGACAAAAAAATCAGTTTCATCACTAAATCTGCCTAAAACTATGCGAATCAAGAAAAGTGGGTGTAAATCTGTTTTAATAAAAAAATAAAGTATATTATATATGTAAATAATATAAAGTATAAATCTGGGACAATATTCTTTCTTGGATAACCGTGAACTTGGGATAATGAAAATATTTTAATTACTACTAGCAAAAACTGTTGCAATGGAGGGGAAGAGAAGCTCAAGAAAATAAGAGGCTCAACAACAAAGTATTTAAAAAAAAAAAATCACCAAACTGAGTCAATTAGTACTATCCATGCCACCATTCATATTAATTAAAAAAAGCTTATCACCAGATTATATTGATTGTTTGCACCATCCTTACTTTGTTAGTGCTAATTGGAAATAATTACAGCAGATAGGTGAAATATTTAATTAAAAGATATATCTGCTTCTGTTGTCATGTTTCTGGACCCTTGAGTGCAGCATTGTCAGGACTACACTGCTATCTCTGGACCTTCTGTAAGACTTCACAGCACACTGTCTTTTCTCATTATGAGCCAGAGTCTTATCAATCAGGAAGAAATCTAAATCTTAGCCTTTACCTTCCCCTTCAGGAAATCAATACTCTGAGAGAAGAACTGATATCGCTCTCTACAACTGCCTGACAGGAGGGTGTAGTGAGGGGGGTGTTGGTCTCTTCTCCCACGTAGTTAGCGATAGGATGAGAGGAAATGGGCTCAAGCTGCGCCAGGGGAGGTTTAGGTTGGAAATTAGGAAAAATTTCTTCACAGAAAGGGTGGTCAAGCACTGGAACAGGCTGCCCAGAGAGGTGGGGGAGTCACCATCCCTGGAAGCATTCAAAAAACGGGCAGATGTGGCACTCTGGGACATGGTTTAGTCTAGTCTACCCTTGATTGGTTTAGTGTGGACTTGGTAATGTTAGGTTAATGGTTGGACTGGATGATCTTAAAGGTCTTTTCCAACCTAAATGATTCTATGACTCTATATGTTTCTACCCTGGTTCCTGGGGAATTGAGACACAGACGGTTGCTCAGGCATCCCTCTCTCCCTCCGGCAGCTGCCTTCTCTTCCATTTGAAGTCTTCAACCCAGTTCAACTAAATTTGACAGAATAGAAGATGCCATTGCTTTCCTCCAGGTTTCATGAAACCTTCATGTTTGGGTAGAGGAAAGGGCTCTGCCTCAGTGTCCTCCCTCCTGAGGGCTCTTCCACTTGAGCCGAGTTCCCGTGCGCTCCCTGAGCACGGCTCACACCCAGGGACAGCAGTCACAGGCGGAAGGCTCTCGCCCACACTGCCTTGGCAAAATGGATTACCAGTTTTACTTTGCCAGGTGCTAGCATTTGTAAGACAGATTGGAAATATTCACGAGTATTTTAATAAAAATATTGTTGCCTGATTGCAGAGCCCGGGAGAGCCAGTGTGACCAAGGAGAGAGGCATTTTGGAAGTCTCCGCAGTCAAGATACTCTCCTTGAGCTGCAAGGCTGAGCCAGGCACCCTGGCAGCTAATGCCTGCAGACCTCTGAATCACAAAACTTTCAAGATTCATAACAGCCTTACCCAGAACCACAGGAGGGAAAGCAAAAACGATGGTTCAAAAGTCACGCTCTACTATTTTACAGCTCTCTTTTCCCCTTTGTACTGTGAAGTACTGACAGAAACAGTGAAAAATAGGTTCTGCTCCATTAACTCCCCAATCACTGCTGTACTTCGCTCGCTATCAGCAGTGTCTGCTGTAAACGGCGGTACGGCTGCCAAGGGTAAGGACAGCAAAACGATATAGGTGCTTCCCCGCGCCCGTCAGCACGGGAGCTCTTCGCTGCACAGCCCTGGCGTGGTGAAGTCTCCAGCGGTTTGCAGCCGCACATCTGTCTGCACAGAAAGGCAACAGGAGCCCAGGCACGAAAAGCCACCCGAGTTCACAAGCTTTGTGAATCACGTTGTGCTCAATTAAAAGGCTCGTTGTAGGCAAGGAACTGCTCTTTTCTGTACTAATTCCCGCTAGCCATATTATTTTCTATTAATGCAAAATAGTGATTACCATATCCATGCGCCCATCCCCCCTGTAATCACCAGCATTACTTATAGTGGGTATATTCTGAAAGCTGCACTTTGAGCCAGATCCTTTTCATTGTGTTATAACACCAACAGCTTCATACAAAATTGTTTCTTTCTGTCAAAGCCATACAGCCATACCATATAGCCTGGTCACAAGGTAGTACCAGGCTTCAGCATCTGTCTTAGCCTCAAAACGAATAGTCTAATTAACAACTGCTGCATGGCCAAATTCAGCCCTTTACAGACTGGTGAGGGTAAACTGCCTTTTATAATCTTATAAACTGGGAGGCTGAAATTATCACCACAGTTGTCAAGTTTTATATAGATTAAGTCTCATCTATGATAGACTGGTAGCAAAGCTGAGTGTTTGTTTATGAGAAAAGAGCATCCATAAAGAAAGAATTTGCTTCCCTCACTCTCCCCAAACCTTGTTTGAGAACTCTTCCTGGCAGTCCTACAACCAAAAAAAACCAGAAAGACACCAAAAATGAATTTCTTTCTGATTTTGCCCTTTATCAAATACTGTGTTCCAGGGAGCATCATCATCTGCAGAATAAAATGGCTTCAGCTGGGTCTGGGAATAGTTTTCCGTGAAAAAACTGCACATTTATTAATGGTACAGTCCTGAAACTGAATCTTTTCACTTTGGCTAAAGGGTGAGGCAGTGCTTTAGGGGTTTTCTTAAGCCCACATATTTTTAAACAAATTGATCATGGGAAAATGAATTTTAAGGCACAGAATACCATTGGGACTCCAGAACCTGTAAGAATTAAGTTGCTGGCAGGGGGGAAATCTGGGAATAGGTTTGTGGTCTGTATTGTAGAGAGTCAGCCCCACAAAAGGTGCTGGAAGACTTGTTGGCCAACCTTTTGCTTTGATCCAGCTCACTTCACATGGGGAATTACCTTTATTTATTCAGATAATTACTTGGGTAAGAATTAGGAATTAGCCTTCTATCACTATCTGAATAAATGCATTGGAAATCAGGACAAGTCTGGCATCCAGCTGAAGACAAGCGACCACTCTCCAGCTTGAATTTGCCATCATATGGTGGAGATCAATAAAGGCTTTTGCAATTAACACAAGGTACTTAAAGCACATGAAAACCCCTCCCCAAACTCACGGGCTATTTTTAAGGGAAGGCTGTGGTTGGGTATTTTTTGTTAAAGGATTGGAAAAAAAGTTAAGTAGCCATATCCATATCCCTCAGAAATGATTTAATGGCAGATATTCCCAGCAGATGCTGAATGTAGCTTTTCCAGAGATAATGAAAGAAAACTAATAAAAGCAAAGCTTTAAAGATGAGAAAAACAGACCTCCAAAACTCCATTCTCAATATACTTACCCTATAACATAACTTCTTGAAATCAAAGAAACAGTGACTTTGACAGAATTGACACCAGCCATCCGTAAATTCATGCAAAAAAAAAAAAAAGGCACTTTTCCCAGTAAGTTCACATTTGGATTACTTTTCCTTCATGTTAACTTTCAAATAAGCTTTACGCCTGCATCTAGCCAAAGCCTTTACTCTGACATTGCCTTGAGATGCTCTGGCTGTTAGTAATAATAAGGACAAGTGAGAAATTATTAGAAGAGATTTATTGAAAGTGACTGAATGCTCCAGGGTACCATAGTAGGAGGTTCGATCCTCAGAACAATTTTATACAGCATATTGAGGCAGTTTAGACTTTCAACTTAAAAATTTTAAAGTTGCTCCTGATTCAGAGCTACTTTGACACAGCTTCAAAGCAGATCCATCTCAAAGCAGTGTTGAAGGAAAAATGGAAGTATTTTACAATGACAGCTCTAATATACAAAATGAACCTAAAAGTTGTCAAATAAATTAATAGTGATCTAGCAATTGTGGTAGTGAACCTGCTAATGTACAAATGGCCTTGGGTTGTTAGCCTACTTTTTTAGTGCAATGTATTTGCAAATGAATTTAGAAAATGCTCACTTGTGCTGCCAGTTTGTGTGGCACTTGACCATAACTGAATCTGCTCGGTAACTGTTAACTACAATGCTACATGCTAAATCCATTTAAGAATATGAAAATCCAACTTATTTAATTTTACCAAAGGCGATGAGTTTGTGACTCAACAGTGTCTGTATTCACCAAGACATACCTATCTTGTTTTGGTTTTTTCAAATGTTTGCTTTAAAATTCCTTCTGACACACACACAAGTTCTAGAATTGCACTGAAAGCAGGAAGATAGACTGCTAGTAATGGTACAAGATGGTGCAAGAGTATGAGAATTATTAGGAGAACTGTATCATGAGCTATAGAGTGGAGAGAAAATTCACCTGTGCCTGGGGACTGCCCAGTGGTCCTGGCTCCTGCAGGAATCTCATCTGCTCCAGTTGTTCGGATGACTTGCTTTCTCCGAGGGGAGAGGGGGGAAAATGATGGACCGGGGATAGAGAGAGCCTTCATTTATAGAAGAAAATCTGTGCACCTCATAGACAATATTTTTTTCTTCCAGAAGTGAGGAACAGAAGTTGACTGACAGTATAGTGTTATGTTTTTACCTCAGCCTGCCTGTTTCAATCTAGCTAATTTGGGCATGTCTCTGGTTTTCCTGGAGTTTCATTCACCCCCAGTGATACATGACGCTTCTTCCGGTTGATCATAGAATCATAGAATTGTTTAGGTTGGAAAAGACCTTTAAGATCATCCAGTCCAACCATTAACCTAACATTACCAAGTCCACCACTAAACCAATTAAGAGGAGAGTAGCAACCCCACGCCTCCTGGCTCGGTGGCTGGGTCATTTATAATGAAAGTAAAAACTAGGAATCATTAAGATTGGAAGGACCTCTAAGATCATCAGTCTAATCATCAACCCAACACCAATCATTCCTTTATCTTTTCAACAGCTTGTTTCCTCAACGCATTCACAAACTGTTTGCCTACCAAACGATATAAGGAAAAGCTAACATATACCTCTTCACCATTTCCATAGGATCATGTGGAGTGTAAGCAGGAAAAAATGTGATGTCTGTGAATTAAAATCAAAATGCCAAAACTCCAATGCCATCCCTCGTATGAGCCTGGAGCGCTCAGCACAAGCTGCGTGTCCTGGGCAGGATGGGCTGTAGAGGTAGGTGATGCCACTCTCTTGCTAAACTTCTCCAGGAAGGACTTTTGTGGACTATATTGAACGCTGGAGCTGGCAACAGGCAGTTTTACCCATCACTAGAGCAAAATACTTTTTATTTTGCAAACTCACTCAACTTCAGCATATGAGAATCTAAACAACTTTTTCTCCTCAAAGTGTTTCTGGGTTACTACTCTGAATTGATTTCTGTTACAAAAGCCCACTCCTGTCTCACTTTTCTGTACATAAATAGTACTCTGTTTTATAGCTTCAATCATGTTGAACAAAATACATTGATTCCTCCCTTTTTTTTGTGGGCCAGTAGTCAATAAAATGTAAATAAAATAAAATCAGACCTCTTAATTTCTGTCCTTTCATGAAAATAGCACTGTAGAAAGAAAATAGCTATAGTAAGTGTAGTTCAAGGGACTAAATTATGTATGATTTCTATCTACACATGAAAAAAAAATCAGAATTTTCCGTCAAAGTTCAATCTTCAGAAATAGTCATGTAACTTTTATTTGGGGAGGGAGGCAGCAGATACTACCTTGGTCTTTCTTTTCCCTTCCTGCTTTCTCCTCTTTTCCCACAAATCCACCAAGGGACCCCTTCAACAAAGGCTGGTATTATGGGATCCTATGTGGAAACATGTCCTGTTTCCAGGCTGCTGAGATCCAAAGCACTGGGCAAAATTAAAAGATCCCACCGATGGTTTGCAGTCACCGCCAGATTCATTACCGGTATTGGGTTACTGTGGTTTGGAGG